>NW_019946547.1:21628-29800 GCF_002910315.2 Salvelinus sp. IW2-2015
AGACCACTGTCAGTGGTGTTGAGTATGATTCTGTAGTGCAGACCCTTTCCATGGTTGTTGTTAGAGTAGTTCTGAGTATTCTCGAGACCCCTGTCCATGTGTGCAGAGAGGTTCTGTAAGCCATGGAACTGTCCATGTGCTGAGTATGGCCTCTGTTATAGCGTCAGACCTGTCCATTGGTTAGTCTTTATCTGAGTATTTCTGTATGTGTCAGGATCCCTCTGGTCCATGGGCCTGCCCAGTATGTTCTGTATGCCAGATGCCCGTCCCATGGGGCGAGAATCCCCCGATTGCCTCTCCTCCTCTGAGCCCTGCCTGTGAAATGTCGTCAGAGGAGCCTGTGATCCCTGCGCTGGCGCTACATAAAGCAGGCAAGAGAGGAGAGAGAGAGAAAACGAGAGAGAGGTCGAGAAAGATAGGACAAAATGAGCGCGTCTTCAGGGCTGGCCGAAATACGGAAAACAGATCATCGAATACAGAAACTAGAGAGAGAAGGAGGGAGAACGGCAGGGAGAGAAAAGAAGAAGAGAGAAGGAAGAAGCGGAGTAGAGTAACAGATGTGAGGGTCTCACTTATGGTAATACTTGATTGTAAACGAAGGTTTGAGTCATTATCGAAGAGAGGAGTTAGAAGAGAGAGAAGAGAGAATGAACAATGGTCTTTGCTGGTCTCTCCCCTACTCCGTCGCAAAGGTCTCTTCTCTCATACTGTCGTACCTCCTACACTCAAGAGTAAACCCTCAGACACCCTTGTACATCGCATCCCACATTCCTCTTCAGTGCCCTTTGACTAGTGGGCACCTGTTCTTGGTTTCAAATACTAATTTGAAATATCGGTTTTCACTAGATGAGATTGGCTGTGAGGCTCTCTGCTATTGTGGTGCCGATCGCTGCTAAAGTAGGGAACCAATAGATGGCACAAAGTCGAGTCAAAACCCCATTTATCTCGACAACTCCATCCGCCAGCGCTAAAGCAAATGCTCAAAGTAAAGTTTGCGCGAACCGACTTTCAAATACAAGTATTTTGAACCCACGCCGGATTCTACCCCGTTGTCAGACATCTAGTGAATGATTACAAGGTACAATGTAGCCTTACCACAGGGGTCATATCGAGTAGGACAAGTACATTTTGCACGCGCTACACAACTACCATCCTAGCACACTACAACACACACACACATCCAGACACAATACCACACACACAACCCACACTCACAACACCCACACACACACACAACACAACACACACACACTATGACAACAAAACACACACACACACACACACACACACACACACTAACCACAACACAGAGAATAACAGAGGTTGGCTCGCTACTGGAAGACAGTGACCAAGCTTAAACTGACAGAACAGAGAGACTCAAGCTAACTGGACCAGACATTACCAACACTGACAGACAGAGGACCAGCTAACTGACAGACAGAGACCAAGGCTAAACTGACAGAACAGGGGACCACTAACCTGACAGACAGAGGAACCAGCCTAATGACAGACCAGCAGACCGATAACTACAGCATATTAAAACAGAGAACCAGCACGACAGAGAGACGACGCTACTACAATAGAGAACCGCAAGCACAGGACCATAGTCCTATACTCAGATCAGACTCGCCATAATGAGCGAGGAACCCAGCTTAGCTGAACCAGACAGAGAACCAGCTAACTGACAGACAGAGACACAGCACAACTGTACCAGACAGCCTAAAGACCAGCTGAAACAGCTCAATGACAGAACGACCAGCTAACTGACAGACGCAGAGAACCCAGCTAACTGACAGACAGAGGAACCAGCTAACTGACAGACAGAGAACCAGCTAACTGACAGACAGAGAACCAGCTAACTGACAGAACAGAGGACCAGCTAACTGACAGACAGAGAACCAGCTAACTGACAGAGATAGAGGACCAGCTGAACTGACAGACAACACCGAGGGACCAGCTAACTGAACAGGCAACTGAGAGGACAAACGCAATATTGAATGAAGAACAGTTTCAAGACAAGAGAATGAAAGGAGAGTAGGATGAGTGATAGTATGGAAGAGCACAAACTGACTTGTTGTTACGACAGTCATGTGTGCGGCTACGTGATGCTAATATATAACTGTGAAAATAGAAAGCGGTATCCAAAGTCTTGTCGTTGGATATTGTCATTCTGGAATCAGGGCTGGAGAAACAGCTCAACACTGCTGTGGAGTATACCACCAAGGAGTCACGTGCTCTGTCTTTACATGTGTGGAGTTACCATCAAGAGTCACTGTGTCTTTACATGTGTGGAGTCCACCAAGGAGTCACTGGGTCTCTACATGTGTGGATTACACCAAGGAGTCACTGTCTGTTACATGTGTGGAGTTACCATTAAGGAGTCACTGTGTCTCTACATGTGTGGAGTTACCATAAGGAGTCACTGTGTCTTTACATGTGTGGAGTTACCATCAAGGAGTCACGTGTCTCTACATGTGTGGAGTACCACCAAGGAGTCACTGTGTCTTTACATGTTGTGAGTTACCATTAAGGAGTCACTGTGTCTTTACATGTGTGGATTACCATCAAGGAGTCACTGTGTCTTTACGTGTGTGGAGTTACCACCAAGGAGTCACTGTGTCTTTACATGTGTGGAGTTACCATCAAGGAGTCACTGTGTCTCTACATGTGTGAGTTACCTCAAGGATCACTGTGTCTTTACATGTGTGGAGTTACCATCAAGGAGTCACTGTGTCTTTACATGTGTGGAGTTACACCAAGGAGTCACTGTGTCTTACATGTGTGGAGTTACACCAAGGAGTCACTGTGTCTTTCCATGTGTGGAGTTACCATCAAGGAGTCACTGTGTCTTTACATGTGTGGAGTTACCATCAAGGAGTCACTGTGTCTTTACATGTGTGGAGTTACCATAAGGAGTCACTGTGTCTCTACATGTGTGGAGTTACCATAAGGAGTCACTGTGTCTCTACATGTGGGAGTTACCATCAAGGAGTCACTGTGTCTTTACATGTGTGGAGTTACCACAAGGAGTCACTGTGTCTTTACGATGTGTGGAGTTACCACCAAGGAGTCACTGTGTCTTTACATGTGTGGAGTACCATCAACGAGTCACTGTGTCTTTACAGTGTGTGGAGTTACCATCAAGGAGTCACGTGTGTCTTTACATTGTGTGGAGTTACCACAAGGAGTCACTGTGTCTACATGTGTGGAGTTACCATCAAGAGTCACTGTGTCTTACATGTGTGGAGTTACCATCAAGGAGTCACTGTGTCTTTACGTGTGTGGATACTCAAGGAGTCACTGTGTCTTTACTTGTGGAGTTACCACTCAAGGAGTCACTGTGTCTCTACATGTGTGTGAGTTACCATCAAGGAGTCACTGTGTCTCTACATGTGTGGAGTTACCATCAAGGAGTCACTGTGTCTTTACATGTGTGGAGTTACCATCAAGGAGTCACTGTGTCTTACATGTGTGGAGTTACCATCAAGGAGTCACTGTGTCTTTACATGTGTGGAGTTACCATCAAGGAGTCACTTTGTCTTACATGTGTGGAGTTACCATCAAGGAGTCACTGTGTCTTTACATGTGTGGAGTTACACATCAAGGAGTCACTGTGTTTTACATGTGTGGAGTTACCACCAAGGAGTCACTGTTTGTCTACATGTGTGGAGTTACCACCAAGGAGTCACTGTGTCTTTACATGTGTGAGTTACCATCAAGAGTCACTGTGTCTTTACATGTGTGGAGTTACCATCAAGGAGTCACTGTGTCTTTACAGTGTGGTGGAGTTACCATCAAGGAGTCACTGTGGATCCCTTTCCAATGTGTGAGTTACCATCAAAGGAGTCCAACGTGTTCTACACTTACACCACAGTCTGCATACAGAACATACTCAGCACCATGGACAGGGTCTGCATACAGAACATACTCAGCACCATGGACAGGGTCTGCATACAGAACATACTCAGCACCATGGACAACTCCAGGGACTAGAGAGACAGTGCTGTCTGGCTCTGCATGTACAGGATATGAATAAGAAGTCAGTATCAACTGACCACTGCACTCAAGGCACGGATGCACACACACACACACACACACACACACACACACAAATAATCACTGTGTCCTTTGGGTCCGTGGTGTCTGGTCCACATGTTAATGCAGCAATCTACTTAAAGGTCATTAAGTAACTGCAGGGGAATTTGCATTACTGTGACATTTCTACTCAGTGATATAAATATTAACACTGTTCTCTATTCTCCCCAGGCTGGCTTCATGAACTGGCAAAACGTCTCGACACCCCTTACTTCCTGTCACCTTTAACCTCGTTCCTCGGAGTCACTGATTCGCTGCACACTTCTAGAACGAATGGGTTGGCAGCCAATTACAATCACTGGAACACATCAGGGTCAGAGCCGATTGGACAGGATTTCTCCTCCTCCTTCAGCTCCGGCCAATGGAACGTCAGCGARGCGGGGCGGAGCCAGGTGAATGGCTCAGGGGTCTCGGGGGCGGCGCTAGGAGGCGGGCCGTCAGTGAGGAGCTCCTACGTGACGTCGCTGTACTTCGCTCTGAGCAGTCTGACCAGCGTGGGCTTCGGAAACGTCTCGGCCAACACCGACTCAGAGAAGATCTTCTCCATCTGCACCATGCTCATAGGAGGTGAGACACGCTGACTCACTGTGAGGAGGTGAGACACGCTGACTCATTGTGAGGAGGTGAGACACGCTGACTCACTGTTAGGAGGTGAGACACGCTGACTCACTGTGCAGGAGGTGAGACACGCTGACCTCATTGTTAGGCAGTGAGACAACCCGCTGACCTCCCTGTTCACGCGCCCCAATTAGAGACCGCTGACCCCTTCACTCGCGAGGCCAATGAAGATCCCCGACGACTACATCCCCTGTGATGCACGAGTGATCACGCCTCCGAGACATTCCTGACCCGATGTGAGGAACGCTGAGAACACCGCTGAAACCTCCCTGTGAGGGAGGTGAGCACCTAACCCGCTGAACTCCTGTGGATGAGAAGTGAGAGATCGAGACACACGCTCGACTTTATAACTGTCTGCTGAATGTCTGCGCAACCGCTGCTCCTGTGAAGAGCCCTCGCTGCAACGCTCAGTGTGCGGAGGTGAAGCCCACCCGCGAGACAAACTTCACTTGAGTGAGTGCGGCGGATGTGCATCAGCACATTGCCAACTTCCAAGGTTATCGAGAAGGGGGCGCCACGATTTTGCACAAATACACTTCTGTCAGGTAATGAAGTAGCGGAGCGGTAGCTTCGCGCGGGCGCTCCGGCAGCGTGCTTGTAGAGCTGCTGACAGAGGTGGATCAGGCCTCCACGGCGAACCAGGTGAAAGGTGGCGCAGCATAGAGTTAATGCATGGTTCGCCAGCATCACCGTGGCAGCCGCACTGGGCTCGCAGACCTGGCACCAACCCGTTGGTCAAGAAGGTGATGTTGAAGCATAGAACCATGGACAGGAAACAGCTGGGATCAGGATCTGGGTGGTAATTGCTCTGACTTCGCCTTCCTGGATGTTCAACATATAGGTTAGAGGTCAAAAGTTCAGGGTTAGTAGTCAAGGGACACCTCACTCGGTGGCCTGAGTCGTAATTGGACTATATCACAATAAAACATCTTAATGCAAAACAAAAATAACCTTTTTTTGGTCTTTAATTTAAGGTTAGGCACAAAGGTTAGGCCACACTTGTAAGTCGCTCTGGATAAGAGCGTCTGCTAAATGACTTAAAATCTAAATGTAAATGTCGAGTGTAGCAGTGGTGGTTAAGTTTTCGGTCAATGGTAGGCCATTGCTCGCATGTCGAGGATGGGCTGGCTATGGGGCTTTGTTTAATAATCCCTCAGACTCCTGCTGGGCATATCCGCTTTGAAAAATAATTTGAGAATACAGGAAGGAGGACAGCACGGATTTTGACATCTAGCTAGTCATGTTTTCAGATTACAGCTTTGGTTGACCAGTACCCATAAATGACCAGTGGGCAGAGCTACCTACTTTATCAGGAAGTAGTGCACCAGTGCATAATGACAGTGGGCACGAGCTACCTGTTATCTTTATCAGCGAGTCAGTGACGCAGTGCTATATAGCAGTGGGCAGAGCTACCCTACCTTAGCAGGAAGTCGCTGACCAGTGCCCATAATGACAGTGGGCAGAGCTACCTACCTTTAAGCAGCGAAGTAGTGACCAGTGCCATACATGACAGTGGGCAGAGGCTACCTACCTTAGCAGGAAGTAGTGACGCAGTGCCCATAAGCCCAGTGGCGAGCTACCTACTTTATCAAGGAAGTATGACAGTGCTAAAATAATGAGCACGTGGGCAGAGCTCACCTACCTTAGCCAGCGAAGGTAAGTGACGCAGTGCATAATGACAGTGGACGGAGCCTACCTAACTTTATCAAGGAAGTAGTGACCCAGTGCCATAATGACAGTGGGGCAGAGGCTACTACCGTTCAGCAGGAAGTAGTGAGAAACCAGTGCCATACATGACATGGCCACGAGGCTACCTACCTTAGGGCAGGAAGTCCGTTGACGGCAGTGCCATAATGACAAGTGGGCGGAGCTACCTACTTATCAGGAAGTAGTGACCAAGTGCCATACGCATGACCGTGGGCGAGCTACCTACTTTATGCAGGAAGTAGTGACCAAGTGCCATAAATGGACCGTGGGCAGAGCTACCTACTTTATCAGGAAGTAGTGATCCAGTGCTTATACTGACAGTGGGCAGAGGCTACCTACCCTTATCAGAAGTAGTGACCAAGTGGCCATATGACAGTGGCAGAGCTACCTACCTTAGCAGGAAGTAAGTAACGGGCAGGCCATAATGACCAGTGGGCAGAGTACCTGCTTAGCAGGAAGTAGTGAGCAGTGCCATAATGAACAGTGGGCCAGAGATACCCTACTTTTATCAGGAGTAGTGACGCAGTGGGCCATAATGACAGTGGGCAGAGGGCCCTAACCTACTTTGTATCAGGAAGTTAGTGGACCAAGTGCTATGAATGACAGTGGGCAGAGGCTACTTACCTTAGCAGGAAAGTAGTGACCCAGTGGCCATAATGCCAGTGGGCAGAGCTACCTACTTAGTGCAGGAAGTAGTGACCAGTGCCATAATGACAGTTCGGCAAGAGCTACCTACCTTAGCAGGCAAAGTAGTGACGCAGTGGCAATAATGACATGTGGGCAAGAGCTACCTACTTTATCCAGGAAGTAGTGACCAGTGCTTAATGACAAGTGGGGGCAGAGCTCACCTCCTTGGCAGGAAGTAAAGTGACCAGTGCCATAATGACATGTGGACGGAGCCTACCTACTTTATGCAGGAAAGTAGTGACCAGGTGCCATAATGACAGTGGGCAGAGCTACCTACTTAGCAGGAAGTAGTGACGCAGTGGCCATAATGGACAGTGGGCAGAGCATACCTTTACCATAGCAAGGAAGTAGTGGCCACCCGTGCAATATGACAGTAGGGCGGAGCTACCTACTTTATCAGGAAGTAGTGACGGCAGTGGCATAATGACTGTGGGCGCGCTACCTACTTTCATCAGCGAACAGTAAGTGACCAGTGCCATAATGACAGTGGGCAGAGCTACCTTAACTTTATTCAGGAAGTAGTGACCAGTGCCATATGAGTGGGCAGAGCTAGCTACCTTAGGGCAGGAAGTAGTGACCAGTGCATAATGACAGTGGGCCAGAGATACCTACCTTAGCCAGGACGTAGTGAACCAGTGCCATACATGACAGTGGGCGGAGCCTACCTACTTTATCAGGAAGTAGTGACCAGTGCCAATAATGACAGTGGGCAGAGGCTTACCCTACTTTATCAGGAAACGTAGTGACCAGTGCCATAATGACAGTGGGGCGGAGCTACCTACTTTTAATCAGGACGTAGTGACCAGTGCCATAAATTGACAGTGGGCAGAGGCTACCTACCTTTAGCAGGAAGTAGTGACGCAGTGCCATACCTGACAGTGGGCGGCAGACTACCTAAACCTTAGCAGGAAGGTAGTGACGCAGTGCCATAATGAAGGTGGCGCGGAGCTACCTACTTTATCAGGAAGTAGTGACCCGTGCCATAATGACAGTGGGCGGAGCTACCCTACTTTATCAGGAAGTAGTGACGCAAGTGGCCAATAATGACAGTGGGCGGAGCTACCT
>NW_019946548.1:0-1425 GCF_002910315.2 Salvelinus sp. IW2-2015
ATCGAAAATATGTTCTGGACATGAGAACAGCGATTACGCACCGCGGACTGGATGAAACTTTTTCCTTTAACGAGAATGATATTCTGCTTTCACTGGAACAGGCCCAGAGCCACGCCTTTTTTGTGAATACGCAGGAAAAGGGGCCGCAGATCGGGCTGCCTTCTGAGAATCCGTAGGCGAGCGAGTAAACTCCCACTGCCATCCGTTCTTCTTGCTAACGTGCAATCATTGGAAAATAAAATTCATGACCCACGATTAAGATTATCATACCAACGGGACATCAAAAACGAACATCTTATGTTTCACAGAGACGTGGCTGAACGACGATACGGACAATATAGAGCTAGCGGTATTTTCCATGCACTAGCAGAACAGAGATGCTACCTCTGGTAAGACGAGGGGTGGGGGTGTGTGTCTATTTGTCAATAACAGCTGGTGCGCAAGGTCTAATATTAAAGAAGTCTCGAGGTATTGCTCGCCTGAGGTAGAGTACCTTATGATAAGCTGTAGACCACACTATCTACCAAGAGAGTTCTCATCTATATTATTCGTAGCTGTCTATTTACTACAACAGAACGAAGCTGGCACTAAGACTGCTCTCAACCAACGCTATAAGGCCATAAGCAAACAAGAAAATGCTTACCCAGAAGCGGCGCTCCTAGTGGCTGGGGACTTTAATGCAGGCAAACTTAAATCAGTTTTACCACATTTTTACCAGCATGTCACATGTGCAACCAGAAAAAAAAAAAAAATCCTAGACCACCTTTACTCCACACAGAGATGCATACAAAGCTCTCCCCCGCCCTCCATTTGGCAAATCTGATCTTAATTCTATCCTCCTGATTCCTGCTAACAAGCGAAAACTAAAGCAGGAAGTACCAGTGACTCGCTCAATACGGAAGTGGTCAGATGACTCGGATGCTACACTACAGGACTGTTTGCTAGCACAGACTGGAATATGTTCCGGGATTCATCCAATGGCATTGAGGAGGACACCACATCAGTCATCGGCTTCATCAATAAGTGCATCGACGACGACATCCCCACAGTGACTATACGTACATATCCCAACCAGAAGCCATGGATTACAGGCAACATCCGCATCGAGCTAAAGGCTAGGACTGCCGCTTTCAAGGAGCGGGAGACTAATCCAGTATAAGAAATCCTGCAATGCCCTCAGACGAACCATCAAACAAGCAAAGCGTAAATACAGGATTAAGATTGAATCCTACTACACCGCCTCTGACGCTCGTCTGATGTGGCATGGCTTAAAAACTATTACGGATTACAAAGGGAAACCCAGACGCGAGCTGCCCAGTGATGTGAGCCTACCAGACGAGCTAAATGCCTTTTATGCTCGCTTCGAGGCAAGCAACACTGAAGCATGCACGAGAGCACCAGCTGTTCTGGATGACTGTATGATAA
>NW_019946548.1:3231-9810 GCF_002910315.2 Salvelinus sp. IW2-2015
CTTTGGAAGCTAATGTGCGTCCAAAATCCCAGTGGCGTAGATGTGCCAAAGCTTTACGTAGAGCACCACCCCAGAAGAGCTGTGCGCTGGTAGGATTTGCTGCAAAAGCAGCTCTACACGGTATTGACTTTTGGGGGGTGAATAGTTTATGCGACGCTCAAGTTTTCAGGTTTTTTTTGTTTATTTCTTGTTTTGTACAATAAAAATATTTCTAGACTCTTCAAAGTGAGGCATGTTGTAAAATCATGATACAAACCCCAAACCCAAATCTATTTTTTAATCCAGTTGGTAAGCAACTAAAATAGGAAAAATAATGCCAAGTGGGGATGATTCTTTCTTATAGCCTGCCTGTAATCTAGCCTCAATACTCCAGTTCTCTGCCTACATGTACCTATCTACCAAATCATAACTCCAGTATCCCTGTACTACATTGTACATTCTGACTTAAATACTCCAGTATCCCTCACATTGGACATTTGGTACTGGCTTTGACCTTATTTCTCATTAGTTATACTATTTTGAATACTGCACTGTTGGGTAGGGCGTGCAAGTTAAGCATTTCGTTGTATCTGTGGTGTGTGTGTGTGACAAATGCAACTTGAAACTTGACTCAGCTTATCAGTAGAACAACATCCTTCTACCAACCCTGGAAATGACACATTTTATACGTCCTGCCTCTTCCCTCGGCTCCTGTACAACATTCCTATTGTTCTTCATGGAACCCAAAAGGGTTCTAACTGGAACCAAAAGGGTTCTTCAAAAGGTTATTTAATGGGACAGCCGAAGAACTGTTCTAGTTTCTATACAGCATGTTGTTTTCTAAGAGTGTACACACCTTGGCCGTCTCGGATCTTACAMAACCCCCCCCCCCCAAACAACAAAAAAATATGTATTTTGTGTTGCATTGTGTTTGTAGCTTAACATAATAACTGACAGACAGACTATTATCAATCTTTCTTGGATGGGCATGAGAACTGCAGCTCTATCAACAGGGTGCATCTGTATGCACACATAGTGGTCACCTCTTGTAAAGCACAACCAGCTTTCCCCCAGCCTAATCAACCACTGATTCCCCATGGCAGAAGTCCAGCCATTTTCTTAGAGCYAATGGCATATTGCAAAAATAAAATAGGAGCCCTAGAGAGTGAAAGAGTTGTAACTCACAGGATGTGGAGAATACACATATTGACTAGATTTGAAATAGTAATTCATTCCTTCTTTCTCCAGCCAAAGTGAAGGACAATGGCTAGCTGGGCTCAGACATGCACTGTATGTATCTATAATAACTGTGTTTATAAAACTCTGGTATCTCCCCCTCTCTCTCCAGCCGATATGGTCTTGTCTCCCAGACCATGCCTAGCTGGGCTCAGAAATGCACTGTATCTATCTATAATATCTGTATGTGTAAAACTCTGGTATCTCCCCTCAGCCAACCTGAAGGAGTTGATCAGCCAGACCATGGCTAGCTGGGCTCAGGAGTGCAGCATCCAGGACCCAGAGCTGGTTCGTGTGATGTTCAGCCTGCTGAGACGTCAGTACGACGGCATCGGAGCYCTGCTCAGGGCCATGAAGAAGAGTATGTACTTGATCCTTGTGTCACGTCAATTGAGTGACAGCGAGACTGATTCTGATAGTTTGACCTAATCGTCCAGAGTCTTATCTTTTACTATTTTGTTGTTCATCTTTCATAAGACAATTGCAGTTAAACACGGCCAAAGCCATACAGAATGCAAATATAACTTTAGTCTCTTACTTGTAACAGGTTACACCATCTCTGCTGTGTCAGTATAGAACTGTCCAGTTTAACTTTAGTCCCTTACTATTACCAGGTTACACCATCTCTGCTGTGTCAGTATAGAACTGTCCAGTTTAACTTTAGTCCCTTACTATTACCAGGTTACACCATCTCTGCTGTGTCAGTATAGAACTGTCCAGTTTAACTTTAGTCCCTTACTATTACCAGGTTACACCATCTCTGCTGTGTCAGTACAGGACTGTGTCAACCTCCTGGCCTCTCTGGGCCAGATCAGATCACTACTGTCTGTACGCATGGGGAAAGAAGAGGAGAAACTCATGATCGACGGACTGGGGTGAGAGAGTAGGGTATGTGTGTGTGTGTGTGCATTTAATATTACTGTAATGATCCAAACATCCACAGTATTGCTCAATGCACACACACTAAGGTTGTTTGATCTGAATATGTTCAACTATAAAACAACTGTTAGCTCAGATAATTAGCTGGCCTCTGTGTGTTTGCAGTGACATAATGAACAACAAGGTGTTCTACCAGCACCCCAACCTAATGAGAGTCCTGGGGATGCATGAGACTGTCATGCAGGTGATGGTCAACGTGCTGGGAGGAGACAAGTCACAGGTACTGTACCTCAATAGTCTAAGCTCAAAGGACCGGTTGATAAACATTCAACACATCCTTCACAACAAACTGTAAATCTGACATATGCTTAAACCTGCTTACTAAGCAATGACTTTCGTGGTCCGTATGGGGCACTGAATACACACACAAAGGCACACACACACACACACACACAAAGGCACACCACACACAACACACACACACACACAAACGCACCACCACACACACACACACGAACATACACACTCACACACATCACACTAGCACAACACACTGTAAACGACACCTGGACAGATCAAGTTATCGGCCAACAGTGCAGAATTCATGTTACTTGTCCTGACTAATGAGATGCCAACCAGACTATGACGGCGTTCCGGCGCTTCGGTCTGTTTGTCTGTCATCAGGCTGTCTGGGGAAGCATTGGCGTGGTTTCAGCTCATGCTTGGCTGTTGCACAGACATGGTATTTAAATCATACCCCAGTCTTACAGCACATCCCAAAAAGGACTGGCATGAGAGTCCGCTGCCTCCCTACCCCTCACATTCACATTACCAGACCTGTACCCCCTCCAACCGTCTCCTGACATACCCCTCCAGCTACCAACCTGTACCCCTCCAACCGTCTCCTGACATACCCCTCCAGCTACCAGACCTTGTACCCTCAACCGTTCCTGGTAGATACCCCTCCACTACCAGACCTGTACCCCTCCAACCGTCTCCTGACCATACCCCTCCTCAGGCTACCAGACCTGGTACCCCCTCCCAACCCTTCTCTGACATACCCCTCCAGCTACCAGGACCTGTACCCCTCAACCGTCTCCGGACATACCCCTCCAGCACCCCTCCACCTACCCTGACCCGCATCATGTCCCGCCCAACTCCCCGTATCTTCCTTACTCTCACCTTCTGCGGTCACGTGAGTGTTGATTCTGGGTAGATCCCTATAAGCTTGGTTAGGCGACTACCTCATAACATTATGAAACTGGATCTGGCACATGGATTCATTGTGCAGATAATCCTGACTCGAGTACGAGTGCCCTGTATGGCTGTTTACATCACAGCTATTTTGATGCTCCCTGGCGATCTACTCTTGGATTCTTCCCAGACAAACATGTGAGTCCTACACTTAGACAGAAAACATTATAATAAGAAATTACTACCCTTATCTGCTAACATGGCACATGCTCTGTGGATGTGCTATGGTTATAGGCTCATATTAATTCAAATTTCTATTAATAAAGATAATAGATTAATAGCCTTCAGTTAGAAAGGTTACCTCCTACTTATAAAGGACAGAAGTGTTAGCTGTGGTACTTGACCAGGCATTCCACATTTAACCCCACCTAAATTTGAACAGCGAAATTAGTTATATATTTTAATGTAAAAACAAGCATTTTTTAAACTTTTATTCAAAAACCGGCTAAAACCGGACATTTTCACTTCCCGACTGTTCCGTTTCATTCGGAAAACAAAGGACAAAATGTTCACGGCCCTAATCTTAGGTGCCCGTTTCTCAGGCTGATACAGAGGACTACATCCATGCCTTATTTACAAGCAGGGCTTGACTACTGTAATACTTCCTGTCTGGTCTACCCAAGAAAGCCATTGGTCAACTCCAAACATAGGAGAACGCTACACGCTCGGGCACTGACCAAGACCAGACAGAGAGAAACACATTACATCAGGTTTTTAAAGTCTCTGCCACTGGCTGTCTGTAGTTTAGAATTAGTGTTTAAGATTATTCTATTGGTTTTTAAATCACTCCACGATGTGCCCACCCCAATACATATTCAGACATGCTTTTAAGTTATGTTACCCAGTAGTTCCCTCAGGTCACTGGCTTTAACTTTCCCAAAAGCCTAGGACAAGAGGCATGGAGAGACAGCCTTTAGTTACTATGCCCCCAGCCTCCTGGAATAGCCTGCCAGAGAACCTGAGGCGACCAAGAGCATGGAGAACAGCCTTTATTTACTACTGCCCCCTGCCTCTGAATAGCCCTGCCAGAGAACCTGAGGGGGCACCAAGAGGCATGGAGAGACAGCCTTTAGTTACTATCCCCAGCCTCTGGAATAGCCTGCCCAGAGGAACCTGAGGGCGGAACGAAACTGTCCGACATTCCAAACAGATCTTAAAACACCAACCTTGTAGCTTTGCTTTCCTCAGGTTTATTTTTACTTTTTTGTCTTTTTAGTTTTAAATTGTTATTCTTTAGTTTTTCATCTTATGTTTCTGTGTAGTAAATATTTTGTTTTTATTTCATTGTTTATTTATTTATTTTATTCTGTAAAGCACATTGTGTTGCATTCGTGTCTGAAAGTGCTATTTAAATCAAGCTTGATTTGATGAGAAAGGATTTAAACATTTTGATTCAACTCATGATTATATTGAATGTATCTATGTTCCCCCTTTATATCTTAATGTATTCACAAAGTCCATACTTTAACTAGACGAGGAGAGATATATCTTTGACTATTGACGGTACATACCTGGACTGTCTCTTTAGACTATGAGGTACAGTACCTTGACTGTCTCTTTAGACTTGAGACATACCTGTGACTTGTCTCCTCTTAGACATGAGTACAGTACCTTTGACTTGTCTCCTCTTTAGACGATTGAGGTACAGTACCTGTGACTGTCTCTCTTACACTATTAGGTACCAGTACCGTGACTCGTCTCCTCTTACACTATTGAGTACAGTACCTGTGACTTGTCTCTTTAGACTATTGAGGTACAAGTACCTGTGACTTGTCTCTATAGACAATTGAGGTACCAGTACCTGTACTTGTTCTTAGACATTGAGGTACAGTACCTGTGACTTGTCTCTATAGACTATTGAGCTACAGTACTGGACTTGTCTCTCTTAGACGATTGAGGTACAGTACCTGTGACTTGTCTCCTCTTTAACACTATTGAGTACAGTACCTGTGACTTGTCTCTTTATGACTATTGAGGTACAGTACCTGTGATGTCCTCTATAGACAATGAGACAGTACCTGTGACTTGTCTCTTTAGACTATTGAGGTACAGTACCTGTGACTTGCTCTACTATGAGCTCTATTAGATTGGTACAGTGACCTGTGACTTGTCTCTTTAGACATTGAGGTACAGTACCTGTGACTTGTTCCTTTAGGACTAATTGGTACAGTACCTGTGACTGTCTCTTGTAGACTATTAGGTACAGTACCTGTTGACTTGTCTTCTAGACTTTGAGTACGACTGTGACTTGTCTCCTCTTTTAGACGTATTGAGGTACAGTACCGTGACTGTGTTCCTCTTTAGACTATTGAGTACAGTACCTGTGACTGTCTCTTTAGACTATTGAGTACAGTACCTTGACTTGTCTCTCTTATAGACTATTGAGGTTACAGTACCTGTGACTTCGTTCTCTTAGACTATTGAGTACAGTACTGTGACTTGCTCTATAGACTATTGAGGACATACCTGTGACTTGTCTCCTCTTTAGACTAGTGAGTACAGTACCTGTGACTTGTCTCCTCTATTGACTATTGAGTACAGTACCTGTGACTTGTTCTCTTTAGACATTGAGGTCCACAGTACCTGTACTTGTCGTCCTCTCTTAGACATATTGAGGGTACAGTACCTCGATGTGACTTTGCTCTTTAGACTATTGAGGTACGATACCTGTGACTTGTCTCTTTAGACTATTGAGGTACTTAGTATACCTGTGACTTGTTCTCTTAGACTATGAGTACAGTACCTGTGACTATGTCTCTTTAGACTATTGAGGTACAGTACCTGTGACTTGTCTCTTAGACTATTGAGTACAGTACCTGTGACTTGTCCTATAGCTCACTCTATAGGTTAGCACAGACCTGAGACTGGCTGCTCTCTCTTAGACTGCGTTGACGTACAGACCTGTGACTTGTCTCTCTTTAGACTATTGAGGCTACAGTACCTGTGACTTGTCTCTTTAGACTATTGAGGTACAGTACCTGTGACTTGTCTCCTCTTTAGACTGTTGAGGTACATACCTGTGACTTGTCTCCTTCTTAGACTATTTGGAGGTACAGTACCTGTGACTTGTCTCTTTAGACTATTGAGGTAACATACCTGTATCTTGTTATCTTTAGACTATTAGCTACAGTACCTGTGACTTGTCTCCTCTCTTAGACTATGAGTACAGTACCTGTGACTTGTCTCCTCTTTAGACTGTTGGTACGTATACGGTGACCTGGACTGTCTCTT
>NW_019946548.1:11041-17838 GCF_002910315.2 Salvelinus sp. IW2-2015
TGTACCTCAATAGTCTAAAGAGACAAGTCACAGGTACTGTACCTCAATAGTCTAAAGAGACAAGTCACAGGTACTGTACCTCAATAGTCTAAAGATATATTCTCTCCTCGTCTAGTTAAAGTACTGGACTTATGTGAATACATTAAGATATAAAGGGGGAACATAGATACATTCAATATAATTCATGAGTTGAATCAAAATGTTTAAATCCTTTCTCATCAAATCAAGCTTGATTTAAATAGCACATTTCAGACACGAATGCAACACAATGTGCTTTACAGAAATAAAATAAATAAATAAACAATGAAAATAAAAACAAAAATATTTACTACACAAGAAACATAAGATGAAAAAACTAAAGAATAACAATTTAAAACTAAAAGACAAAAAAAGTAAAATAACCCTGAGGAAAAGCAAAGCTACAAAGGTGTGTTTTAAGATCTGTTTGGAAATGTCCACAGTTTCGTCCCCCTCAGGTTCTCTGGCAGGCTATTCCAGAGGCTGGGGGCATAGTAACTAAAGGCTGTCTCTCCATGCCTCTTGGTCCCCCTCAGGTTCTCTGGCAGGCTATTCCAGAGGCAGGGGGCATAGTAACTAAAGGCTGTCTCTCCATGCCTCTTGGTCGCCCTCAGGTTCTCTGGCAGGCTATTCCAGAGGCTGGGGGCATAGTAACTAAAGGCTGTCTCTCCATGCCTCTTGGTCCTAGGCTTTGGGAAAGTTAAAAGGCCAGTGGACCTGAGGGACCTACTGGGTACATAACTTAAAAGCATGTCTGATATGTATTGGGGTGCACAATCGTGGAGTGATTTAAAAACCAATAGAATAATCTTAAAACTAATTCTAAAACTCACAGACAGCCAGTGCAGAGACTTTAAAACTGATGTAATGTGTTCTCTCTGTCTGGTCTTGGTCAGTGCCCGAGCTGTAGCGTTCTCTATGATTTGGAGTTGACCAATGGCTTTCTTGGGTAGACCAGACAGGAGAGTATTACAGTAGTCAAGCCTGCTTGTAAATAAAGCATGGATGAGTCTCTCTGTATCAGCCTGAGAAACGGGCACCTAAGATTACGGTCCGTGAACATTTTGATCCTTTGTTTTCCGAATGAAAACGGAACAGTCGGGAAGTGAAAATGTCCGGTTTACCCGTTTTTGAATAAAAAGTTTAGAAAATGCTTGTTTTACATATAAAACATATATATTTTTCGCTGTTCAAATCTAGGTGGGGTAAATGTGGAATGCTGGTCAAGTACACAGCTAACACTTCCTGCCTTTAAAGTAGGAGTAACCTTTCTACTGAAGGCTATTAATCTATTATCTATTAATGAATTGATTAATAGCTGCCATACCATGCCACAGTGCAAGATAAGGTTATTTTATATAATTTTTTTCTAAGTGTAGGACTATTGTTTGTCTGGAAGATCCGGAGATCCCAAGGAGATCAAAATAGCTGTGATGTACAGCCATACAGGCACTTGTACTGTCAGGTTTATCTGCAACATGAATCCCATGTCCCAGATCCCAGTTCATATGTTATGAGGTAGTCCTAGCCATCAGCACATATAGGATCCTACCCAGATCAACCACTCACTACCCAGAAGTGAGAGTAAGGAGATACAGGGGATTGGGCAGGACATGATAGGGGTAAGGGTAGGTGGAGGGGTGCTGGAGGGTATGTCAGGAGACGGTTGGAGGGGTACAGGTTGGGTACTGGAGGGTATGTCCAGGAGAGGGTTGAGGGGGTACAGGTCTGGTAGCTGCGGGGTATGTCCAGGAGACGGTTGGGGGGTACAGGTCTGGTAGCTGGAGGGGTATGTCCGGAGACGGTTGGAGGGTACAGTCTGGTAGCTGGAGGGGTATGTCCGGAGACGGTTGGAGGGGTACAGGTCTGTAGCTGGAGGGTATTCCAGGAACGGTGGAGGGGGTACAGGCTGGATGTGATGTGAGGGTAGAGGAGCAGGGACTCTCATGCCAGTCCTTTTTGGGATGTGCTGTAAGACTGGGGTATGATTTAATACCACTGTCTGTGCCAACAGCCAAGCATGAGCTGAACCACGCCATGCTTCCCAGACAGCCTGAGGTGACAGACAAACAGACCGACCGCAAGCCGTCATATCTGGTTGGCAATCTATTAGTCAGGACCAGTAACATGAATTCCTGCACTGTTGGCCGATACTTGATCTGTCCAGGTCGTTTACAGTGTGTTTGTGCATGTGTTGTAGTGTATGTCAGTGTGTGTGTGTGTGTGGTGCGTTTTGTGGTGTGTGTGTGTGTGTGTGCCTGTGTGTGTGTGTGGTGTGTGTGCCTTTGTGTGTGTATTCAGTGCCCATACGGACCACAAAGTCATTGCTTGTAAGCAGGTTTAAGCATATGTCAGATTTACAGTTTGTTGTGAAGGACTGTGTTGTAATGTGTCAACGGTCCTTTGAGCTGGGGGGGGGGGGCTGTTTTCAACGATGTTGGTTCAACAACATGACATGAGCTCCTTTCTAACTTGTGATCTCAATCTCAAACAGACACCGTCTAGATCTTGTTACTCTCTGGGACATATCTCCCATTAACAAGTTACCTTCAGATTTATTAAAGTTTAAATTAAATAAAATTACTTGGCCCTAGTTTTCTGGGGGGGGGGTTAAGATAAGAGAAACAATATATTTTTTTTCTGTCATAACAATAGACTAATATGTAATTCTATACTGAACAAAATTTTTAAACGAACATGCAACAATTTCAATGATAATACTGAATTACAGTCATAAAGGAAATGAGTCAATTGAAATGCACTGTAAAGTCATTATGCCCTAATCTATGGATTCACATGACTGGGCAGGGGCACAGCCACGGGGGCCTGGGAGGCATATGCCCACAATGGGGAGCCAGGCCCAGACAATCAGAATGTGTTTTTCGCCACAAAAGGTTTATTCACGACAGAAATACTCCCCAGTTTCGTCAGCTGTCCGTGTGGCTGGTCCAACGATCCTACAGGTGAAGAAGCAAGATATGGAGGTCCTGGCTGGCGTGGTAACATGTGGTTGTGGTGAGACCGGGGGGACCAACTGCCAAATTCTCTAAAATGACGTTGGAGGCAGATTAAATAAACATTATTTCTCTGCCAACAGCTCTGGTGGACATTTCTGCAGTCAGCATGCAAGTTGCACGTTCCTTCAAAACTTGAAAGATCTGTGACATTGTGTTGTGTGACAAAACAGCACATTTAAGTGGCCTTTTATTGACCCAGCACAAGGTGCACATGTGTGATGATCATGTTGTTTAATCAGCTTCTTGATATGCCACACCTGTCAGGTGGATGGATTATTGGAAATTCTCACTAACAGGGACATAAACAAATTTGTGCACAAAATCGTAGAGAAATAAGGTTGTCAAAGGTATGGAACATTTCTGGGAGCTTTTATTTTAGCTCATGAAACATGGGACCAACACTTTACATGTTGTGTTTATAGTTTTTTCATTATAATATATGGTTAAAAGTTATGTTTCCCTCTCTCTTTTTAGGAGATAGCATTCCCCAAGATGGTTGCCAGCTGCTGTCGGTTCCTGTGTTACTTTTGTCGTATCAGCCGACAGAACCAGAAGGCCATGTTTGACAACCTCAGCTACCTACTGGAGAACAGCTCTGTCGGACTGGTGGGTAACAGGAGAGAGGGGAAGGTGCTCAGAGAGGAGGGGAGGGGGAGGGAGTCTCTAGAGGACTCTAGCTGTCCCTTTACTAGGGACTCAGCTGTACCCTTCACTAAGGACTCAGCTGTCTCTTCACTAGAGGACTCAGCTGTCTCCTTCACTAGAGGACTCAGCTGTCTCCTTCACTAGAGGACTCAGCTGTCTCCTTCACTAGAGACCAGCGTCTCCTTCACTAGAGGACCAGCTGCTCTTCACTAGAGGACTCAGCTGTCTCCTTCACTAGAGATCACTGTCCTTACTAGAGGACTCAGCTGTCCCTTACTAGAGACTCAGCTGTCCCTTTACTAGAGGACTCAGCTGTCCCCTTTTACTAGAGGATCAGCTTCCCTTACTAGAGACTAGCTGTCCCCTCACTAGAGGAATCAGCTGTCCCTTTACTAGGGGATCTCAGCTGTCCTTTACTAGAGGACTCCGCTGTCCTCTTCAATAGAGGAGACTGACAAACAGGTAGAGGACAGAGAGATTAAGTGTCAAAGAGAGAGTGATGGAGAAGGGAAGGTGGGAGAGAGATGGGAAAAGGTAGCATATTGAGAGAGCAATCCAGAAAGGGAGAGATGGAAAGAGGAGATCTGGAATGAAAGAGAGAGGGATAGGAGAGGACAGGGTGATGGGGTTATTTAGGGATGCAGTGCATGGAGTGATGCTCACTAGGGTTGGACTGTGAGGATAGCTTGCTGATGAAGTGAAAACCTTACTGTGAGTGATGAGAGAATGTCTCATTCTCAAGATCATAGCACGTAATGGGCACAACAAATCACCTCATATTACTGTTCTTTTACAAATACACCCTCAATATACTGTTCTCTTTACAAATCACCCTCATAACTGTTCTCTTTAAAAATCACCCTATATACTGTTCCTCTTTACAAATCACCCTCATATACTGTTCCGTATGGGCTTCGAAGCAAATGGTTGTAATTGATGCTAAAGCGTTTCAAATTGATTTAAAATTATTTATAGCGCTGATATGCTGAGGACAATTAATATACGAATAGCCGCTGACATGAACAGCTGACACCTCCCCTGAAAGGCTTTTCAAGATAACAGCATTAATGGGCACATCATTCAAATCATCTCCATGTTTGTGTTTCGAATCAAATCGTTGTAATTAATGCACTGCCCTTTTGGCAGCAACGGTTTCAAAGCATTAATATTACATGCTGACTGTACTAAATGTGTCGCAAAAAAAAAGTTCCTCACATCTTATTTATCCCATAACTATACACTGGCCCCGACAGACAGACTCCCAGCACTAATGGGAAGTAACCAAATCAATGGCTGGCTGGGAGGTTGGAAGTAGGAGTGAATGCAGGATTTGATGTAATGGTGTAAATGGTATGCAGTTTAAGAGATGCAGCGACACTGCCCCCTGCTGGTAGACAAGGAATGTGCGTGTGTCTGTTCCTTGTCTGTCTCTCCCTTGCCTCTAATTGCAATTGAGAGATTTAGTGGGTGTCAAAAATAAAGTGCTCTTGTATCGTTTATTCCATGTCCACAATGTGAACATGACAGTTGACGTTTCTGCCGAGTGGCCTTTCTCAAGACAAAGAGCAGGAAATGAAATGTTTTAGTTTTCTTCCATTGTCTCCTCAGCCTCCCACATGAGGGGTTCTACCCCGCTGGATGTAGCAGCGTCTTCAGTGATGGACAACAACAGCCTGGCCCTCGCTCTGGAGAGCCGGACCTAGAGAAGGTGGGACACATGTCTGTCACTCTGCACATTATATAATACACATCCTCGACTTCACCTGTCCATTATATAATACACATCCTCGACATCACCTGTCCATTATATAATACACATCCCTCGTTCACCTGTCCATTATATAATACACATCCCTCGACCTCACTGTCCATTATATAATACACTCTGTCGACTCACCTGTCCATTATATAATAACAATCCCTAACCTCACCTGTCCATTATATAATACATATCCCTCGACTTCACCTGTCCATTATATAATACACATCCCTCGACTTCACCTGCCATATATATAATACACATCTGCTCGACTTCACCTGTCCATTATATAATACACATCCCTCGATTCACTGTCCATTATATAATCACATCCTGACTACGCCTTATATAATACACATCTGTCGACTTCACCTGCCCATTATATAATACACATCCCTCGACTTCACCTGTCCATTATATAATACACATCCCTCGACTTCACCTGCCCATTATATAAATACATCTGTCGACTTCACCTGCCCATTATATAATACACATCCCTCAACCTCACCTGTCCATTATATAATACACATCCTTCAATCTTCACTTGCCCATTATATAATACACATCTGTCGACTTCACCTGCCACAATTATAATACACATCTGTGACTCTCACGCCCATTATATAATACACATCCTCAACCTCACCTGTCCATTATATGATACACATCTGTCGACTTCACCTGTCCATTATATAATACACATCCCTCGACTTCACCTGCCCATTATATAATACACATCTGTCGACTTCACCTGCCCATTATATAATACACCTCGGTCGACTTCACCTGCCCATTATTATACACATCCCTCAACCTCACCTGTCCATTATATGTAACACATCTGTCGACTTCACCTGCCCATTATATAATACAATCCCTCGACTTCACCTGCACATTATATAATACACATATACAGGTGTCACTTAGTCCCTGATTCTGGCATGACTGACTTGAGTGATGATTGCACATGGACTGTGTAGTAGAGTGCTGAAGGACTCACCAAGGGTTTCTGTATTCAGGTGGTAACTCACCTGGCGGCTTGTGCTGCAGAGCTGTGTCATGCTCCTGGCTAAAGGATATCCTATTGGCTGGAACCCCATAGAGGGAGAGAGATACTTGTCTTCCTCCGCTTCGCTGTCTTCAGCAACGGTAGTCAGATAGAAAAAGAGAGAGAAAAGAGAAAAGGGAGAGAGATAGACATAAATAGGGAGAGAGGCAGAGGCAGAGAGAGAAGGGCAGAGGCAGAGAGAGAAGGGCAGAGGCAGAGAGAGAGGGCAGAGCAGAGAAGAGAAGAGAGGGAGAGAGAGAGAGAGAGAGAGCAGAGAGAGAGAGAGAGAAGAGAGAGAGGAGAGAGA
>NW_019946548.1:17863-21845 GCF_002910315.2 Salvelinus sp. IW2-2015
CCTCGACTTCACCTGTCCATTATATATACACATCTGTCGACTTCACCTGCCCATTATATAATACACATCCCTCGACTTCACCTGTCCATTATATAATACACATCCCTCGACTTCACCTGCCCATTAATATAATACACATCTTCGACTTCACCTGCCCAATATATAATACACATCCCTCACCTCACCTGTCCATTATATAATACACATCCCTAACTTCACCTGCCCATTATATAATACACATCTGTCGACTTCACCTGCCACATTATATAATACACATCTGTCGACTTCACCTGCCCATTATATAATACACATCCCTCAACCTCACCTGTCCATTATATGATACACATCTGTCGACTTCACCTGTCCATATATATAATACACATCCCTCGTTCACGCCCATTATATAATACACATACTGTCGACTTCACCTGCCCATTATATAATACACATCTGTCGACTTCACCTGCCCATTATATAATACACATCCCTCAACCTCACCTGTCCATTATATGATACACATCTGTCGACTTCACCTGCCCATTATATAATACACATCCCTCGACTTCACCTGCACATTATATAATACACATATACAGGCTGTCACTGTCAGCGTCCTGATTCTGGCATGACTGACTTGAGTGATGATTGCACATGGACGTGTAGTAGAGTGCTGAAGGACTCACCAAGTGTTTCTGTATCAGGTGGTAACCTACCTGGCAGGCTGTGGCTGCAGAGCTGTGTCATGCTCCTGGCTAAAAGATATCCGACATTGGCTGGAACCCCATAGAGGGAGAAGAAGATACCTGTCCTTCCTCCGCTCGCTGTCTTCAGCAACGGTACGTTCAGATAGAAAAAGAGAGAGAAGAGAGAAAGAGAGAGAAGGAGATAGACATAAATAGAGAGAGGGCAGAGGCAGAGAGAGAAGGGCAGAGGCAGAGAGAGAAGGGCAGAGGGCAGAGAGAGAGCAGAGGCAGAGAGGAGAGGCCAGAGGAGAGAGAGAGGCCAGAGTGAGAGAGAGAGGGCCAGAGAGAGAGAGAGAGAGAGTTTTTAAGTCCAGTTACTCTCTGAGGATGAAGTGGATAAACCATTGGTGGTGGTTGGCTGTTTATCTTTTTCAATGTACATTAGTAATGAACCTCTCCCAATCCCTTCCTCTCCCTTCCTTTTTTCCTAATTGCCGCTCTCCTCCTTTCTCCACCCCTCCCCCCTCCCTGACTCCATCCCCCCCCACCTCCATCCCCCCTGATTCCTTTTCCCTCCCTCCCTCCCTCCTCCTCCCTCTCTCCCTCCCTCCATCCCTCTCTCCATCCCTCTCTATCCTCCCTCCCTCCACCCTCCCTCCCTCCCTCCCTCCCTCCCTCCCTCTCTCCCTCCCTCCATCCCTCTCTACCTCCCTCCCTCCCTCCATCCCTCCCTCCCTCCCTCCCTCCCTTCCCCTCCCTCCCTCCCTCCCTCCCTCCCTCCCTCCCTCCCCTCCCCCCTCCCTCTCCCTCTCCCTCTCTCCCTCCCTCCCTCCTCCTCCCTCCCCTCCCTCCTCCCTCCCTCCCTCCTCCCCCCCCTCCCTCCCTCCCCTCCCTCCCTCCCTCCCTCCAGGTGAGAGTGTAGAGGAGAACTCTAACACGGTGGTGAAGCTGCTGATCAGGCGTCCGGAGTGTTTTGGTCCCGCTCTGAGYGGAGAGGGGGGCAACGGCCTGCTGGCGGCCATGCTGGAAGCCATTAAGATATCTGAGGACCCTGCTCTGGACCTGCCSTCTACAGCCYAWGGAGAACCTTCTGGGTAATTCAATCTCTCAATCACTCACCATCAGATGACACCTTTATAATTAACATAGGATCATTGAGTAGTGGAAGGAATATGGAAGACAATTTAATGTTGTGTAGGGGGTGCGTACTGGCGGCAGAGAAGTCAGACGCAGGAGAGCAAAAACTGATTTCCAACGGCACAGTTTAATAAACAAAACCACCGTAAACAGATCCATACATCAATGGGTAAACAAAACCCGTTGCACACCAGCATAACGTGCACAAGCACTACAATAAACTATTCCGGGACAAGGACATGGGGGGAACATAGTGTTAAATACACAACATGTAATGATGGAATTGAAACTAGGTGTGTGGGAAGACAATACAAAACAAATGGAAAATGAAAGGTGGATCGGCGATGGCTAGAAGACCGGTGACGTCGACCGTCGAACACCACCCAAACAAGGAGAGGGACCGACTTCGGCGGAAGTCGTGACAGGTTGAGCTTCAATTCAAGGTTGAGCTTCAATTCAAGGTTGAGCTTCAATTCAAGGTTGAGCTTCAATTCAAGGTTGAGCTTTAATTCAAGGTTGAGCTTCAAATCATTGTTGAGCTTTAATTTCAAGGTTGAGCTTCAATTCAAGGTTGAGCTTTAATTTCAAGGTTAAGCTTTAATTCACGGTTGAGCTTCAATTCACGGTTGAGCTTAAATTCAAGGTTGAGCTTCAATTTCAAGGTTGAGCTTTAATTCACGGTTGAGCTTTAATTCAAGGTTGAGCTTCAATTCACGGTTGAGCTTTAATTCAAGGTTGAGCTTCAATTCAAGGTTGAGCTTCAATTCAAGGTTGAGCTTCAATTCACGGTTGAGCTTTAATTTCAAGGTTGAGCTTAAATTCAAGGTTGAGCTTCAATTCCAGGTTGAGCTTCAATTCACGGTTGAGCTTCAATTCACGGTTGAGCTTTAATTCAAGGTTGAGCTTCAATTCAAGGTTGAGCTTCAATTCAAGGTTGAGCTTCAATTCAAGGTTGAGCTTCAATTCCAGGTTGAGCTTAAATTCAAGGTTGAGCTTCAATTCAATTATTTTACAAGAAATGCAGATGGATAGGGGTGGTTGAAGTGGAATCTGACAATCTGCTGTGGAGCTTTTTAAAACCGTGAGCTTTATTTATTCAGTTAGGGGGGGCGCCCCTGAGATGCCACGTGAGTGACAACACCTTTTATTCTTTATTTTTTATTATCAAACCTTTGTTTATTGATGATAGTCTCATTGAGATACAATCTTGAGATACCTGAGTGAAACAGCATCAAGGTCAATGGGAAAAAGAAGCAACTGTTTAAAACATGTCCTGAGTTATCGGACCAACGATGTGTGAGGGCTAATGTTTCTGGTGACCCTGAGAAGTTTATGGTTTGTTCACAGCTGCAGAAGTCAGATCAGTGCCTCGTCTTTCTCCTCTTCTGTCTGTTTGGCATGCTGCCCTTACCCCCCAGATTCATCATCAACATATTATCAGCGACACTTCAGCTCCGTTCACAGTCCTCCATGCACTGTGCTGCTCTCTCTCTCTCTCTCTCTCTCTCTCTCTCTCTCTCTCTTCTCTCTCTCTCTCTCTCTCTCTCTTCTCTCCTCTCTCTCTCTCTCTCTCTCTCTCTCTCTCTCTTCTCCCCCTCTCTCTTCTCGCTATCTCTCCCTCCTCTCTCTCCCTATCCCTCCCTCTCTCTCTCCCCTCTCTCTCTCCTTATCCCTCCCTACCTCTCTCTCTCCCTATCCCTCCTTCTCTCTCTCTCTCTCTCCATGTCCCTCCCTCTCTCTCCCTATCCCTCTCCCTCCTTCCTTCTCTCTCCCTATCCTCCCTCTCTCTTTCTCTTTCTCTCTCTCGCTCTCTTCTCTCTCTCCCTATCCCTCCCCTCTCTCCTCCCTCTCTCTCTCCTATCCCTATCCCTCCTCTCTCTCCCTATCCCTCCTTCTCTCCCTCCCTCTCTCTCCCTATCCCTCTCCCTATCCCTCCTTCCTTCTCTCTCCCTATCCCTCTCTCTCTTCTCTCTCTCTCTCTCCCTATCTCCTCCCCCTCTCTCCTCCTCTCTCTTCTCTCCCTATCCCTCCCCTCTCTCTCTCCCTATCCCTCCCCTCTCTCCCGTCCTTCTTCCTCTCCTCCTCTCCTCTCTCTCCCCCTCTCTCTCAGTTGATCAACAAGGTAAAAGGCGAGGCATTGCGTATCCGGCCATCTGCGCTCT
>NW_019946548.1:27602-28281 GCF_002910315.2 Salvelinus sp. IW2-2015
GGAGGATATTAGCCGTACATCTAGAGATGACCTTTAGACTCATTAGAAGGGACTTGTTTATCTGTGTCTGGTTTATCTGTGTCTTGTTTTACTGGTTCCTACCACAGACCTGGTGGGCATCATCAGTATACCGCTCAAGATGCCCATCGTCAATAAAGGTAGGACCTAATGACTAAAGAGCTCAGATTAAAGTCCTATTTTAACATGTTGTATCAAAACATTTGTATCCTAACGTTTAGGTTGATATTTGAATGAGTTGTGTGGAAACATTCCTCTGTTGATTAAGAATGGTGAAGTAACATGTAAACAATGTGATTCTAGTCAGCAAGACCCTGCTGTGTTTTAATGGTAAYCACATGTTACACTGTAGTACAAGGTTCATCTTGTGGTACCAGAGCTTTTATATCCCATTCCACTCACAGCCACATCTTGGGCTACAACAGAAACCTGTCAGTCGCATGAGGTAAATGCTCTGACATTTTCCTGGTTGGGTTGTCTGCTTACACCTTGAGGAGTAAGTCTCTACCCATTTCTCAGTCCACGTTTCCACCGAACAAGAAATACTGCAAACTGCAAGGTCTTCGCTTAACCAATTTGTACTTTATCTAAAAGTTGTCATGTTTGGTTATAGTATATGAAGTCGCAGCACGGAAAATGTGTTTGTAGTGGAGTAGTAACT
>NW_019946548.1:29177-33029 GCF_002910315.2 Salvelinus sp. IW2-2015
GTATAGACTTCTTTGGCAAAAATCCAATCAACCTTTCCCATTTTCAATTTTCTTCATGATAAGTTCTAATGAGAAAGCATACAGTATCTTTCTTATTGAGTGAACTTCTTCTGCCACCCCTCTCCCTCTATAATCTGTTTCCTACAGTGAAGTATTCTCCCAAGAGATCCTTCATTAGACTGTAAAACTTTTTCAAATGACTTCTCTCTGCTTGTCCTAGTCTGCTCTCCACACACTCAGTGTTTTTTCAGATAACGTGTTCTTTCCCAGGTGTATTAAACCTGGTAGATTATGTTACGTCTCATTCTACGTGAAACCTTACTGAGCTCTACACTTCTCCTTTCTTATCTTCCATTGACACCATGCTGTGTTAGTGGAACGACTTAACTTCCTCTGTCCTCTCACCACTTCTATAAATCGGTTTATTTTGTTGCCTCCTCATCCTCTACCTGATCTTCCTCCTCCTCTTCCTCCTCCTCTACCTCCTCTTATACTTGCTCTTCCTCCTCTAACTCCTTTACATCCCCTTCTCCTCCTCCTCTTCCTCCTCTTCCTCCTCTACCTACATTCCTCCTCTTCTACCTCCTCATCTTCCTCTCTACCTCCTCCTCTTCCTCCTCTACCTCCTCCACTACCTCCTCTATATCATCCTCTATCTCCTCCTCTACCTCCTCCTTTTCCTCCTCTACCACCTCCTATTCCTCCTCTATCTCCTCCTCTACCCCCTCCTCTATCTCCTCTCTACCTCCTCCTCTTCCTCTACACCCCCTCCTCTATCTCCTCCTCTACCTCCTCCTCTTATCTCCTCCTCTACCTCCTCCTCTATCTCCCCCTCTACCCCTCCTCTATCTCCTCCTCTACCTCCTCCTCTTCCTCCTCTACCCCCTCCTCTATCTCCTCCTCTACCTCCTCCTTCTTCCTCCTCTATCTCCTCCTCTACCTCCTCCTCTATCTCCTCCTCTTCCTCCTCCTCTACCTCCTCCTCTATCTCCCCCTCTTCCTCCTGTACCTACTCCTCCACCCCCAGACGGTAGTGTGACAGAGCCAGACATGTCGGCTAGTTTCTGTCCGGACCACAAGGCCCCCATGGTGTTGTTTCTGGACCGTGTGTACGGCGTGGAGGACCAGAGCTTCCTGCTACACCTGTTGGAGGTGGGCTTCCTGCCTGACCTCCGCCCTCCGCCTCCCTGGACACGGTGAGTAGGAGAGACAAATCAATCTATCAGCCTACAATCACAGAGTTGATGAGTTGTTATTTTTACTGGGTAAATATTGACTGCTGCTTCTCCATGTGAATCAAGTTAAATGAGGATCCACCACAACAAACTTCTCTCTGATGTATTTTGAGAAAAGTCTGTTGGATCTTAGTGCGTGGTCTTTTTTACTCATCATCCTCTGAAAAAGGAGATAAAACTGCTTTCATCCCAGCTCTGTCTTGTCCTGAGGGAGAGGAGTAGTATTCCCCATGCTGGCACGGAGGCTGTAGCAATGGGAGACCATCGCCATGGGACGGACCTCTGTAATTGCATTTACCCATAATCCTTTGGGAGAGAGAGAGAGAAAGTGATGCTGACAGTCGCCATTTATCTCAATACCTGCTACAACAGTCTGCCTTAGYMGTCACCGTGACCTCAGGGATATTATCTGACTCACAGGGGGAACCAAACAGTCTGCCTTAGGGGTCACCGTGACCTCAGGGATATCATCTGACTCACAGGGGGAACCAAACAGTCTGCCTTTGGGGTCACCGTGACCTCAAGGATATCATCTGACTCACAGGGGGAACCAAACAGTCTCTTGATGTATGGTTGTGTACTTCACGTGCTGAGATTCTCTCTAATTGTAAAGGGGTGCGTAACTGGTGGCAGTGAAGTCAGACGCAGGAGAGCAGAACTAGGTAATAGCCGGAGCAGTTTAATTTCAAAACCAACGGCATAAAGAAATACCCAACATGGGTACAAAACCCGACGCGCACCAGTAACCATGTGCACAAGCACTACAAACAAACAATTCCACACAAGGACATGGGGGGAACAGAGGGTTAAATACACAACACTTAATGAGGGAAATGAGAACCAGGTGTGTAGGAAAACAAGACGAAATAAATGGAAAATGAAAAGTGGATCGATGATGGCTAGAAGACAGGTGACGCCGACCGCCGAACGCCGCCCGAACAAGGAGAGGAACTGACTTCGGTGGAAGTCGTGACACTAATAGTTGTTTATAGTGGATAGTTGTTGTTTACAGTGGTTAGTAGTTGTTGTTTACAGTGGTTAGTAGTTGTTGTTTACAGTGATTAGTAGTTGTTTACAGTGGTTAGTAGTTGTTTACAGTGGGGTGTAGTTGTTTACAGTGGGGTGTAGTTGTTTACAGAGGCTAGTAGTTGTTTACAGTGGTTAGTTGTTGTTTACAGTGATTAGTTGTTGTTTACAGTGGTTAGTAGTTGTTTACAGTGATTAGTTGTTTGTTTACAGTGGTTGGTAGTTGTTGTTTACAGTGATTAGTAGTTGTTGTTTACAGTGGTTAGTAGATGTTGTTTACAGTGGTTAGTAGATATTGTTTACAGTGGTTAGTAGATGTTGTTTACAGTGGTTAATATATGTTGTTTACAGTGGTTAGTATATGTTGTTTACAGTGGTTATGGATCTTGGAGTACTCTTGTGTAGGAATTGGGATCTTACCTTGAGTGCATCTTTGAGTTATCTTGTGAGAATGGGTCTTACCCTGAGTGGCATTTGCGTACTCGTGTGGAGAATGAAGATCTTACCTTGAGTGGCAATCCTTGCAACTCTGTGAAATGGGATCTCCTGTAAGATGGCATCTCTGCAGTTACTCTTTCAACAGGGGAAAACATCAAACACCAGACGTCTCAGCGTGCTGCTCATGGAGGACGCAGGTTTCTGTTGTAGGAGGCAGCAGGAAGGAACATGTGATTGAACATCAGCAAATTGAGAGATATCTCAGTGTTGGAATATAGACTTGACTGTAATTTTTGGAATACCAATGAATTTGGGGTTTATGAAATTATTGGAATTTTGCAACCTAGCTTTGACCTAAAGCTACACAATTGTTGTCGACAACTTGGAAACCAAAGTTTACAGGGAGACTCCAGGAATCAAGCCACCGGCCTTAGGGGCGTCCACGGAGGGTTTTAGGGAAGCTGGAGGTTCAACTTGGTGTGATCTTGAACTTACTTGCGATGGCGAGCAAACACTCCTCGATAGGAGTCTCTGGCCTTTGGTGGAAGGAGGTCCCTTGGACGCGATAGTGTGTGGGAAGCGGTAGCTCAATGAGCGCGGTAGTGCTCGTTACCCGAGAATGGTCAGGCCACTAGTCAGCAGGGGGGACGCGGCCGAACCAAATGTTACCTGTTCATGCCAGAGCCGTTCTCTGTGGTGACCTTAACAATCCTAGAGCCAGAGGACAAATTTACATGGATGATGTAGGCACGCCAAGAGCTGATTTCTTGACCTCATCCTTTGAGTCGGTATTTTATGGCTCAGGTTTTCTCCCTAAAGCATCAAGACAGCGCCACAAATATGGTATCTGACTGGTTACTGGACGGTATCTTACAGGCGGTTATGTCCAACCTAGCATTAACCCAGCACTAACCAACTTAACCACTGTTTTAAAACACAACTTAACACTTAAACAACAACTACTCCACTGTAAACAAACAACTAACCACCTTGTAAACAAACTACCACTGAAACAATTGACTCAACCACTGTAACAACGACTTAAACACTGTAAACCGATACACTGTAAACAACAACTAACACTTGTAAACACGACTAACACTGTAACAACGACTACACTGTAACAACAATAACACCCCACTGTAACAACGAC
>NW_019946549.1:0-12587 GCF_002910315.2 Salvelinus sp. IW2-2015
CGCTGTTGATATTCCTCCCTGTGATATGTTTCCTCTCTGGTGGATGTTTCCTATCTGCTGTGATGTTTCCTCTCTGGTGATGTTTCCCTGCTGGTGTGATGTTTCCTCCCTGGAATTGATGTTTCCTCCCTGGTTGATGTTTCCTCTCTGGTGTGATGTTTCCTATCTGTTGATTTTCCTCCGTGTGTATGTGTTCCCCTGGTGTGATGTTCCCTCACTGGTGTGATGTTTCCTCTCTGGGTATTGGTGTTCCTATCTGGGGTGATGTTTCCTCCCTGGTGTGATGTTTCCTATCTGGGGTGATGTTTCCTCCTGTGTTTGACGTTTCCTATCTGTGTAGTTTCCTCTCTGGTGTATTTCGTTGTATTGCTCTCGGTGTAGTTTCTCTCTGGTGTGATGTTTCCTATCTCCGGTAGTTTCCTTTCTGGTGTGATGTTTCCTCTCTGGTGTGATGTTTCCTCCTGGTTGATGTTTCCTTCCTGGTGTGATGTTTCCTCTCTGGTGTGATGTTCCTCCCTGTATGATGTTTCCTCCCTGTTGATGTTTCTATCCTGTTGTATGTTTCCTCTCTGGTTGATGTTTCCTATCTGGGGTGATTTTTCTCTCTGTGATGTTTTCCTATCTGGGGTGATGTGTTTCCTCTCTTGGTGTGATGTTTCCTATCTGGTGTGATGTTTCCACTCTGGTGTGATGTTTCCTCTCTGGTGTGATGTTTCCCATCTGGTGTAAAGTTTCCTTTCTGGGTGATGTTCCTCTCTGGTGTGATGTTTCCTCTCTGGTGTATGTTTCCTCCTGGTATTGATGTTTCCTCTCTGTGGTGATGTTTCCTATCTGGTGTGATGTTTCCTCTCTGGTGTATGTTTCCTCCCTGGTTATGTGTTCCTCCCTTGTGATGTTTCCTCCCTGGTGTGATGTTTCCCTCTCTGGGGTGATGTTTTCCCTGGCTGGTTGATGTTTCCTCCTGGATTGATGTTTCCTCTCTGGTGTGATGTTTCCTCTCTGGTGTGATGTTGTTCCCCGCTGGTGATTCCTCCCTGGTGTGATTGTTTCCTCTCTGGTGTTGATGTTCCTCTCTGTGTTATGTTTCCCCGCTGGTGTGTGATGTTTCCTATCTGGTGTGATGTTTTCCTTACCTGGTGTGATGTTTCCTATCTGGTGTGATGTTTCCTATCTGGTGTGATGTTTCCTGATCTTCTTGGTGTGATGTTTCTCCCTGGTGTGATGTTTCTCTCTGTATAGGATGTTTCCTCCCTGGTGTGATGTTTTCCTCTCTGTGTGTTCTTGTGTTCTCCCTGGTGTGATGTTTCGCTCTTGGTGTGATGTTTCCTCCCTGTGTGATGTTTCCTATCTGGGATGTGTGCTCTCTGGTGATGTTTCCTCCCTGGTTGTGATTTTCCTCACTGGTGTGATGGCCCCTCCCTGGTGTGATGTTTCCTATCTGGGGTGATGTTTTCCTCTCTGGTGTGACGTTTCTCTATCTGGGGTGATGTTTCCACTCTGGTTTGATGTGTTCCTATCTGGGGTGTTTTCTGTCTTGTGATGTTACCCTATCTGGTGTGATGTTTCCTCTCTGTGTTATGTTTCCCATCTGGTGTGAGTTGTCCTTCTCTGTGTGGATGTTTCTCTTGTGGTGATTTTTCCATCTGGTGTGATGTTCCCTTCTGGTTTGATGTTTCCTCCCTTGGTATGATGTTTCCTCCCTGGTGTGATGTTTCCCCTGGTGTGATGTTTCCTCTCTGGGGTGATGTTTCCCTGCTGTGTGTGATGTTTCCTATCTGTATGGTGTTTCCTCCCTGGTGTGATGTTTCCTCTCTGGGTGGATGTTCCCTGCTGTGTTGATGTTCCTCCCCTGTATGATGTTCCTCCCTGGTGTGTTGTATTCCTCCCTGGGTGAATGTTTCCTATCGTGTGCTATCTGTGTGATTCCTACTCTGGTGTGATGTTTCCTCTCTGTGTGATTTTCTCTCTGGTGTATGTTTCTATTCTTGGTTGATGTTTCCTATCTGGTGTGATGTGTTCCTCTCTGGTGTGATGTTTCCTTCTTTTCTGTGATGTTTTCCCTGCGTATCATGTTTATTTCCTCCCTGGTGTGATGTTTCCTCTCTGGTGTGATGTTTCCTATCTGGTGTGATGTTTCCTCCCTGGTGTGATGTTTCCTATCTGGTGTGATGTTTCCTCTATCCCTCCATATACACAATCACACACACCATATACACACAGTCACACACCATATACACACACAGTCACACACGATATATACACAGTCACACACCATATACACACAGTCACACACCATATACTTGGTGCGGCAGGTAGCCTAGTAGTTAGAGCGTTGGGCCAGTAACCGAAAGGTTGCTAAATCGAATCCCTGAGCTGACAAGGTAAAAATCTGTCGTTCTGCCCCCTGAACAAGGCAGTCAACCCACTGTTCCTTGGCCGTCGTCGTAAATAAGAATTTGTTCTTAACTGACTTGCCTAGTTAAATAAAGGTTCAACTAACACTTAATATACACACAGTCACACACCCAGCTCATTCCTCAGCCTCAGAGCCCATTCAGCTATAGAGCACTATTTTATTTAGTAAATATCTTCTTAACTTCTTCGGGGTAGGGGGCAGCATTTTCACTTTTGGATAAATAGCATGCCCAAATTCAACTGCCTGCTACTCTACCCTAGATGATAAGATATGCATATTATTAGTGGATTTGGATAGAAAACACTCTGAAGTTTCTAAAACTGTTTGAATCATGTCTGTGAGCATAACAGAACTTATGTAGCAGGCAAAACCTATTCAGATAAAAGAAAAATGTTGAGGTCACTGTCTTTTCAAGGAATTTTCATTGGGACACCAGATTTCTAAGGGACTTGTTTGCAGTTCCTACCGCTTCCACTGTCACCAGTCTTTGGAAATTGGTTGAGGTTATTCCTTTGTGTAATGAAGAATTACGGCCTGTCGAGAACTCTGATGATGCGGCCTGTCGAGATAAGCCACACCTTCTGATGACGCCGATGGAGGATTCCACGATGGGACAGCTGATCATTCTAGGCTGGGTACTCCTGAAGACTGACGTTGCACCCTGGTGGGAGGATACCTTCTGTGAGGAGAGCTCCAGGACTCTAAAGACCATGGACAAGAAGTTCACGCACAGTGAACTATCTTTTTTAGATTTTTCTTTTACCCCCTTTTCTCCCCAATTTCGTGGTATCCAATTGTTAGTAATTACTATCTTGTCTCATCGCTACAACTCCCGTACGGGCTCGGGAGAGACGAAGGTCGAAAGCCATGCGTCCTCCGAAGCACAACCCAACCAAGCCGCACTGCTTCTTAACACAGCGCGCCTCCAACCCAGAAGCCAGCCGCACCAATGTGTCGGAGGAAACACAGTGCACCTGGCTACCTTGGTTAGCGCGCACTGCGCCCGGCCCGCCACAGGAGTCGCTGGTGCGCGATGAGACAAGGATATCCCTACCGGCCAAACCCTCCCTAACCCGGACGTCGCTAGGCCAATTGTGCGTCGCCCCACGGACCTCCCGGTCGCGGCCGGCTGCGACAGAGCCTGGGCGCGAACCCAGAGTCTCTGGTGGCACAGCTAACGCTGCGATGCAGTGCCCACCCGGAAGGCCCACGGTGAACTATCTTGTCGAGAATCTCCACTGTGTCCTGGCAAGCCTTAGGGTGGTAACTATTAAATGGACTCCATTTTGTTATTTAAAAAAAAGTCTAATCACTTCTCTCCACATCTTTCTCTGGTTCCTCTGATTGTCTTCTAATGTATCCAAAACTGTAATGGATAAATTAGAGGTGATACTAGCGACTAGCGACTGTAATGGATACATTAAAAGGTGATACTAGTGTCTGGCGACTGTAATGGATAAAATAGAGGTGATACTAGTGACTGGCGACTGTAATGGATACATGAGAGGTGAAACTAGCGACAGGCGACTGTAATGGATACATGAGAGGTGATACTAGCGACTGGCGACTTCACATGGCACTGAGGCCCAGTGTGATGACTCAATCGCGATGTCTTACATTATTTGGAGGGCTGACCGTAGTTGTGGTCAAACATACCTTATTTGAGGTAATCTCTAGGAAGATACATTCCCACAGAATCCTGGGAGCACGGACACCGTTGGACGTGTGAAGACAGTTGAAAACTTAAAATGTACAAAATGTAGTGTTACTGTGTGAATTAAATGGTCATGTTTGGATTGTTTCAAGAGTTCATAAAGAGCCACACATTTTGATGCTGTATCGTACTGTAAGTGCTGTGTTGTTGTTACAGGGAAACTCTGTTATTCTGTTGGTTTAACGGCGGTCTGTTCATAGAGGAAGCAACACTCCTGACGACTCCTGTCATTAAGAGTTGTGTGATGATTAGATCCAAGAATTGCTTGTGTTGTTTAAATATCTTTGCTTTAATGTTTTTGTGCCATGCCAAGTGATGATAATTAGACGATAGGAGATGCTGAGATTTGATTCTTGCAAGAATAAAAGCTGGGTTGAAATGGAGAGTAAAACCCAAATCTCCTGGTGTAGTGTTCCGTTACAGAGTGTGCAAAGCTGTCATCAAGGCAAAAGGTGGCTACTTCGAAGAATCTCAAATCTCAAGTATATATATATATTTTTTGGTTACTACATGATTCCATATGTGTTATTTCATAGTTTTGAATAGTTTTTTATTCTACAATGTAGAAAATAGTAAAAAAAATAAAGAAAATCCCTGGAATGAGTAGATGTGTCAAAACCTTTGGCTGGCACTGTACTTCTGAGTAATATTACTTGAATTATTATTTGGTGAATGGTTATTCACATTACACATGGCATAGACACTTGGCCTCTAACTGTGCAGCTCTGAGCTAAGGTTAATTCAATCATTTAACGCTAGGACATTAATCACAAGGTATTAGCTACGGTATGACTCTTAGTCTCTTACAGTGATAATTGCACACTTGGACACGTAACTTATAGTATTCCGAGTGGTGTCACTAGACTTGCCGTCTTGGCAAGATCTGTTCGACAGAGAGAAACCCATGAAAGAGTTGGCCACTCCCCCAGAGAAGCCAGCAAAACAGTCCACCACATATCCTGACCACAGCCTCAAAACCACAGCAGAACAGTCCACCCCATATCCTGACCACAGCCTCAAAACCACAGCAGAACAGTCCACCACAGATCCTGACCGCAGCCTCAAAGCCACAGCAGAACAGTCCACCCCATATCCTGACCACAGCCTCAAAGCCACAGCAGAACAGTCCACCCCATATTCCTGACCGCAGCCTCAAAACCACAGCAGAACATCTCCACCCCATATCCTGACCACAGCTCAAAGCCACAGCAGAACAGTCCACCACATATCCTGACCACAGCCTCAAAACCACACAGCAGAACAGTCCACCAATCCTGACCACAGCCTCAAAGCCACAGAGAACAGTCCACCCCATATCCTGACCACAGCCTCAAAACCACAGCAAGAACAGTCCACCCCATATCCTGACCACAGCCTCAAAGCCACAGCAGAACAGTCCACCCCATATCCTGACCACAGCCTCAAAGCCACAGCAGAACAGTCCACCACATATCCTGACCGCAGCCTCAAAGCCACAGCAGAACAGTCCACCACAGATCCTGACCACAGCCTCAAAGCCACAGCAGAACAGTCCACCACAGATCCTGACCACAGCCTCAAAGCCACAGCAGAACAGTCCACCACATATCCTGACCACAGCCTCGACATCAAAGCTTCTTTCACTTTCCCCAAAGTACGAGTGGTTATCTCCACCCTGCTATCATACATCGGGTAAAGGCAAGCATTACCTGTGACTGTGCTTAGAAACCAAGTGTTTACCTTGCCCACCACTCCACCCTGGACATGAACAGCCTTTATGACCAGGTACACCTATATAAAGCAACAGTCCCTACTTTTGTAAGGACCCTGAAAGACATCACCCTCAACCACAGACCCAGCACCTCACAGGACCAACATAGCAACGGACACCCCACCCAGACCAAGCAAGACAATCTCCTAGACCTGTGGGACCCCCCACCAAGCATACACCCAGAGGATCTACACCGAGAGGACCTACACCCAGAGGATCTACACCGAGAGGACCTACACCCAGAGGACCTACACCCAGAGGACCTACACCTAGAGGACCCACGTTGAGAGGACCTACACCTAGAGGACCCACACCTACATCCAGACCACAGCACCACCAGACATACACCCCCACAACAACCAGTTACCACCCTCCCAAACCACCCATGCCCCCAAACTCTACATCGAGGACCTCAACAGTAGACCAACAATGGCGCCGACAGAGATGGTCACCTCGCTTCAGATCCTTAGGAAACTATGCAGCAATTTGTTTTTCATATATTATTTCTTACATTGTTAGCCCAGAAAATTTCAAGTGTTATTACATACAGCCGGGAATAACTATTGGATGTAAAAGTGACATCAACTTACCAACATTACGACCAGGAATACGACTTTCCCGAAGCGGATCCTTTGTTCGGAGCCACCACCCTGGACATGGGATCTTATCCCAGAGGCTGACCCAAAACAACGCGGTCGCCGCAGGAGAGGCTTACGGAGCGGCCTACTGGTCAGACTTAGAAGGCGAGCACACCATCCACCGCTTTCGAGCGTATTACTCGTCAATGTCCAATCTTTAGACAATAAGGTGGATGAGACATCAGAGAGACATCAGAGATTGTAACATTGTAACATTCTTTGTTTCACGGAAATATGGTTCACTTGGGATACGTTATCAGAGTCGGTACAGGCACCCGGTTTCTTCATGAATCGCGACGATAGAAACAAACATTTCTGGTAAGAAGAAGAGTGGAGGTGTATGCCTTATGATTAACCTTTCACGAGCCTCTACCGGGATCACCCCCCACCCCCCCCCACACACTGATTAGCATAGCTAGCATAGCTTCACAAGTAGATAGTAGCATCTAAATATCATTAAATCACAAGTCCAAGACACCAGATGAAAGATACAGATCTTGTGATAAAGCCACCATTTCAGATTTTTAAAAATGTTTTACAGGGAAGACAAATATGTAAATCTATTAGTAAACACGTTAGCAAAATACACAATTTCTTTGTCCACCATTTTTTCTCCACCAGTAGCTATCACCAATTCGGCTATAACTAAGATATTGTAGCCATAACCTATAAAAAACCTCATCAGATGACAGTCTGATAACATTTATGGTATAGGATAGGTTTTGTTAGAAAAAAGTGCATATTTCAGGTAGAAATCACAGTTTACAATTGCACCGACCATCCACAACACGACTAGAATTACTATAGAGAGCAACGTGTATGACCAATTTACTCTTAATAAAACATTTCATAAGAATAGACAAAGCATAGCAATGGAAAGACCCAGATCTTGTGATTCCAGACAATATTTCAGATTTTCTAAGCGTTTTACAGCGAAAACACAATAAATCGATAAGTTAGCATACCACATGTGAAAACGTTACCAGAGCATCGATTCAAGCCAAAGAGAGCTATAACGTAATCATCGCCAAAATATATTAATTTTTTCACTAACCTTCTCAGAATTCTCCGATGACACTCCTGTAACATCATTTTACAACATACATATACAGTTTGTTCGAAAATGTGCATATTTAGCCATACAAAACCGTGGTTACACAATGAAAATACTAGAAATCAAGCCTCAAAATGTCGGACGTCATCTTTCAAGTGATCTAGTTTAATCGAAAGCTAATCATATACTTGACAAAAAATACAGGGTTGACAGGAATCGAAAGACAAATTAGTTCTTAATGCAATCGCTGATTTACATTTCTAAAATGATCCTTACTTTCTTATACAGCGTTCGCCAAGAGAAGCTATAACAAACAAAAATGGCGTAATATGCGTTTAAATATTTCGACAGAACAACGATTTATCATATTAAATATTCCTTATATGAGGTGATTTTCCATCAGATTCTTGGCAATGTATCCTTTCTTGGGTCTAATCTCTTTTGGTCGATAGATGTCCTCTGTCCTTCGAATATCCACTAACGATCGAACGGGACCCGAAACGTGCCCAAAGTTTCAGAGTGCACGACAAAGAAATTCCTCAAAATCGCACTAAACGGATATAAATTGCTATAAAACGGTTCAAATTAACTACATTATGTGTTTTTTAACAACTATAACGACTAAAAACATGACCGGAGAAAATCACTGTCTAAACAACCATTTGGAAAGAGGCAAGTCCGATGTTCATCTTGCGTAAAACGCGCGAAGGGAAGAATGGTACTTCCACGTTGTTGTGTTTTATAGTGGCTCTGATTCGCAATCGACTCCATTCAAAACGTCATGACGTACTGACACCCAGAGGAAGACGTAGCAGTGTCGGTTTCTCCATAGCATCTACTGCACCTTAAAACGATCCAGATCAGGGGTAAAAATTTCTGAAATCTGACTCCCTGTCAGGAAAAGTGCTGTAGAAGTAGTTCTGTACCACTCAGAGACAAAATTCCAACGGCTATAGAACTAGAAAGGTTTTCTATCCAATAATAACAATAATATGCATATTGTACGATCAAGAATTGAGCACGAGGCAGTTTAATTTGGAGACCAAAAAATGCTAATGCGGAACAGCACCCCTATAGTTGCAAGAAGTGTAATGGTGTAATCATAACAACATACAGGAACTCAAGTCCTTTTGTTCACCTGACCTAGAATTCCTTACAATCAAATGCTGACCGCATTATCTACCAAGAGAATTCTCTTCGATTATAGTCACATCCGTGTATATCCCCCCCCCAAACAGATACCTCGACAGCCCTGAAATAACTGGACTCTATGTAAACTGGAAACCATATATCCTGAGGCTGCATTTATTGTAGCTGGGGATTTTAACAAAGCTAATCTGAGAACAATACTTCCTAAATTCTATCAGCATATCGAATGCGCGACCCGGGCTGGTAGCATTCTGGACCATTGCTACTCTAATTTCCTGCGATGCATACAAAGCCCTCCCCCGCCCTCCCTTCGGACAGGAAACACCCATCCTCAGGTCTATCCAACGCTGGTCTGACCAATCGCATTCCACGCTTCAAGATTGCTTCAATAACATGGACCGGGATATGTTCCGGGTAGCCTCTGACAACAACATTCACGTATGCGCTGATTCGGTGAGTGAGTTTATAAGGAAGTGCATCGGTGATGTTGTACCCACTGTGACTACCTCTTAAGGATCTGCCCCTTTTTTCAATTTTTGCCCAAATATAACTGCCTGTATCTCAGGACCTGGAAGCAAAGATATGCATATTCTTGATACCATTTGAAAGGATTCGCTTAGAAGTTTGTGGAAATGTGAAATTAATGTAGGAGAACACATAAGATCTGGTAAAAGATAATACAAAGAAAAAAACAAGCTTTTTTTGTATTTTGTTTGTACAATCATCTTTGAAAGGCAAGAGAAAGGCCATAATGTATTATTCCAGCCCATGTGCAATTTAGATTCTGGCCACTAGATGGCAGCAGTGTATGTGCAAAGCTTTAGACTGATCCAATGAACCATTGTATTTCTGACTTCCCAAATGTGCCTAATTGGTTTATTAATAACTTTTTCAAGTTCAAAACTGTGCACTCTCCTCAAACAATAGCATGATATTATTTCACTGTAATAGCTACTGTAAATTAAACAGTGCAGTTAGATGAACAAGAATTTAAGCTTTCTGCCAATATCAGATATGTCTATGTCCTGGGAAATGTTCTTGTTACTTACAACCTCATGCTAATCGCANAGTTAGATGAACAAGAATTTAAGCTTTCTGCCAATATCAGATATGTCTATGTCCTGGGAAATGTTCTTGTTACTTACAACCTCATGCTAATCGCATTAGCCTACTTTAGTTTAACCGTCCCGTGGACAGGACACCGATCCTGAAGAAGTTTTAAAACCTTCTCTAACCAGAAACCGTGGATCGATGGCAGCATTCGCACAAATTTGAAAGCATGAACCACCGCTTTTAATCATGGCAAGGCGACTGGAAACATGACCGAACACCAACAGTGCATTTATTCCCTCCGCAAGGCATTCAAACAAGCAATGCGTCAGTATAGAGACAAACCCGAGTCGCAATTAAACGGCTCAAACACGAGACGTATGTGGCAGGGTCTACAGTCAATCACGGATTACAACAAGAAAACCAGCCCCGTTTCGGACATCGACGTCTTGCTCCCAGACAAATTAAACAACTTATTTGCTCGCTTTGAGAACAATACAGTGCCAATGACACGGCCCGCTACCAAAGCCTGTGGGCTCTCATTCACCGTGGCCAATGTGAGTAAAACATTTAAATGTGTTAACCCTCGCAAGGCTGTCGGCCCAGACAGCATCCATAGCTGCGTCCTCAGAGCATGCGCAGACCAGCAGGCTGGTGTGTTCATGGACATATTCAATGCCTCATGCCTCAAGATGTCCACCATTGTTCCTGTTCCCAAGAAAGCTAAGGTAAGTGACCTAAATGACTATCGCTCCGTAGCACTCACTTCTGTCATCATGAAGTGCTTTGAGAGACTAGTCAAGGATCATATCCCCTCCACCCTATCTGACACCCTAGACCCACTCCCATTTGCTTACCGACCCAATAGGTCCACAGACGACGCAATCGCCATCACACTGCACACTGCCGTATCCCATCTGAACAAGAGGAATACCTATGTAAGAATGCTGTTCATTGACTACAGCTCGACTTCATCGACCCCGACCCTGTGCAACTGGGTCCTGGACTTTCTGACGGGCAGCCTCCGGTGGTGAGGGAAGGAAACAACATCTCCACTCTGCTGATCCTCAACACTGGTGCCCCACAAGGGTACGTTCTCAGCCCTCTCGTGTACTCCGTGTTCACCCATGACTGCATGGCCACGCACGCCTCCAACTCAATCATCAAGTTTGCAGACGACACGACAGTGGTAGGCTTAATTACTAACAATGACGAGACGGCCTACAGGGAGGAGGTGAGGGCGCTCGGAGTGTGTTATCAGGAAAATATCCTCTCACTCAACATCAACAAAACAAAGGAGATTATCGTGGACTTCAGGAAACAACAGATCACATCGACGGGAAAGCAGTGGAGAAGGTGGAAAGTTTTAAGTTCCTCGGCGTATTCATCACGGACAAACTGAAATGGTCCACCCACACAGACAGTGTGTTGAAGAAGACGCAACAGTGCCTCTTCAACCTCAGGAGGCTGAAGAAATGTGTCTAGTCACCTAAAACACTCACAAACTTTTACAGATGCACAATCGAGAGCATCCTGTCGGGCTGTATCACCGCCTGGTACGGCAACTCTTCCGCCCACAACCACAAGGCTCTCCAGAGGGTAGTGAGGTCTGCACAACACATCACCGGGGGCAAACTACCTGCCCCCCAGGACACCTACAGCACCCGATGTCACAGGAAGGTGAGCAGAGCAACAAATCCAACCCCCACCGCAACACCCACCCAGCCCTATCCTGTGACCTAAGTGGTATGTATCAGATGCTCAACATGGTGTGCTCATAACCTACTGTAATGGTCCGAGCCTAAACCACACAAAAACAACACTAGACACTATGGGACACAAAGTTGTTACTATGTCATCCCGGAAAATACAAGGTCTGAGGTCATCTGCCTTTGGCTTTAAGAGCAGGAACCCAAACTACACAAAATGACTTGTCCTTCTACTAGAATCATGGTATAGAGGAGACGGACTCACTGGTTGCCCTCTAGGTTACAGAGAGCTGGTAGTCCCATCCACCAAACTACCAGGTGTGTGGTATAGAGGACACGGACCCACTGGTTGCCCTCTAGGTTGCAGAGAGCTGGTGGTCCCATCCACCACACTACCAGGTGGGTGGTATAGAGGAGACGGACTCACTGGTTGCCCTCTAGGTTACAGAGAGCTGGTAGTCCCATCCAGCACACTACCAGGTGGGTGGTATAGAGGAGACGGACCCACTGGTTGCCCTCTAGGTTACAGAGAGCTGGTAGCACACTACCAGGTGTGAAACAGGGATATTTTACACTTCGCTAGAAATTTCAAAGGAAATAATCTCAACAGAGAAAAATGTCCTCCTGTGTGCTACCTATATCCCCCCACTAGAATCCCCATACTTTAAAGATGACATATTCTCCATCCTAGAGGGGGAAATCAATCATTTCCAGGCCCAGGGACATGTACTAGTCTGTGGTGACCTAAACTCCAGATCTGGACAAGAACCTGATACTCTCAGTACACAGGGGGACAAACACCTACCTGGAGGTGACAGCATTTCCTCCCCCATATGCCCCCCTAGGCACAACTATGACAACCAACAAAAACGGGTCACAACTCCTGCAGCTCTGTTGCATGCTGGGTATGTACATAGTCAATGGTAGGCTTCGAGGGGACTCCTATGGTAGGGACACCTATAGCTCATCTCTTGGCAGTAGTGCTGTAGACTACTTTATTTGACCTGGAAATAACAGCATTCTCTCCCTAATAGGAGAGACACAAAAAATGACAAAACAACAAACAAAAATGAGTCACAACTCTTGCAGATCTGTTGCATGCTGGGT
>NW_019946549.1:15996-29796 GCF_002910315.2 Salvelinus sp. IW2-2015
AAGGACGGTTTCTCTGGAACAAGGGTTCTCTTACTGTCTCTATTATAACAGACCAGGACATACTCTGGAACAAGGTCGTACTGTCTCCTATTATAAACAGACCAGGACATACTCTGGAACAAGTCTATCGTCTCTACTGTCTCTATTATAACAGACCAGGACATACTCTGGAACAAGGTCTGACTGTCTCTATTATAAAGACCAGGACATTACGTCTGGAACAAGGTCTTCCTGTCTCCTATTATAACAGACCAGGACATACTCAGAGACAAGGTCTTGCTGTCTTATTATAACAGACCAGGACATAATTGGAACCAGGTCTACTGTTCTATTGTCTCTATTATAAACAGACCAGGACTATATCTCTGGAAGCAAGTGGTCTAATTGCTGTCTCTATTATACAGACCAGAATACTCTAGAACAAGGTCTCCTGTCTCTATTTATATACAGACCAGGACATACTCCTGACAAGGTCCTACTGTCTCTATTATAACAGACCAGGACATAATATGGAACAAGGTCTACTGTCTCTATTATAACAGACCGGAACATACTCTGGTAAAGTAATCTACAGTACTACTGCCAAGAGATGAGCTATAAGTATACCGTAGGAGTTCCCTCAAAGCCTTCCATTGCCAATTGTACCATACGAGTGTCACGCCCTGACCATAGAGAGCTGTTTATTCTCTATGTTGGTTGGGGCGTGACAGTGACTAGGGTGGGTTATCTAGGTGATTAATTATCTATGTTGGCCTGGTATGGTTGCCAATCAGAGSCAGCTGTTTATCGTTGTCTCTGATTGGGGATCATATTTAGGCAGCCATTTCCCCATTGTGCTTTGTGGGATCTTGTCTAAGTACAGTTGCCTGYGAGCACTACATTTGAGCTTCACGTTTCGTTTCACGCTTTATTGTTTTTTCTTTGAGTTTCTCTTCCAAATAAAGAGGATGGAAACATACCACGCCTCATCTTGGTCCACTCATTATAACKATCGTGACAGAGAGAGAGATATGGTGAAGGAGAGAGAAACAGAGGGWAGAAACGGTGTCTGCAGCACCYGGCCTCACCCTRCTAGAATCTGAAGTCAAATGTCTACKGTTTGCTGATGATCTGGTGCTTCTGTCCCCACCAAGGAGGKCCTACAKCAGCACCTAGATCAACTGCACAGATTCTGTCAGACATGGGCTCTGACAGTAAATCTCAGTAAGACCAAAATAATGGTGTTCCGAAAAAGGTCCAGTCGCCAGGACCACAAATACAAATTCCATCTAGACACYGCTGCCCTAGAGCAMACAAAAAAACKACACATACATCTGGGCCACAGGTAACTTCCACAAAGCTGTGAACGATCTGAGAGACAAGGCAAGAAGGGCCTTCTACGCCATCGAAAGGAACATACCAATTAGGATCTGGCTAAAAATACTTGAATCAGTTATTGCCCTTTATGGTTGTGAGTTCTGGGGTCCGCTCACCAACCAATAATTCATAAAATGGGACAAACACCAAATTGAGAATCTGCATGTAGAATTCTGCAAAAATATCTTCAGTGTAGAATGTAAAACACCAAATAATGCATGCAGAGCAGAATTAGSCCGATACCCCMTAATGATCAAAATCCAGAAAAGAGTCGTTCAATTCTACAACCACCTAAAAGGAAGTGATTCCCAAACCTTCCATAACAAAGCCATCACCTACAGAGAGATGAACCTGGAGAAGAGTCCCCTAAGCAAGTTGGTGTTGGGGCCCCAGGTCAGCAACACAATTAGACCCAACCAAATCTTGAAAAAACTAAAAGATAATTACTTGACACATTGGAAAGAATTAACAAAAAACCTGAGCAACTAGAATGCTATTTGGCCCTAAACAGAGAGTACACATGGCAGAATAAATGACTATGATTACAGACTCAGTGAGCATAGCCTTGCTATGAGAGAGGACTGCTATAGGCAGACCTGGCTCTCAAGAGAAGACAGGCTATGTGCACACTGCCCACAAAATAAAAGTGGAAAACTGAGCTGCACTTCCTAACCTCCAACAAATGGTATGGACCATATTAGAGACAATACATATTCCCTCATGATTACACAGACCCACAAAGAATTTGAAAATAAATGCGATTTTGACATAACTCCCATATCTACTGGGTGAAAATTCCACAGTGTGCCATCACAGCAGCAAGATGTGATTGACCATATTAATGTATTATTATTCCCCTTGTCATACATCGTACAACACTGTTATATATACATAATATGACATTTGAAAATGTCTTATTCTTTGGAACTTCTTTGATGTAAATTTTAGTTCATTTCACTTTGTTATTATTCTATTCAATGTCTTGTCAATGTAAACATATGTTACCCATGCCAAAAAGCCCCTTAAAGAAGAGAGAGAGAGAGAAGAAGAGAGAGAGATAGAGAGAGAGAGAGAGAGAGAGACGAGAGAGAGAGGAGGAAGAGAGAGAGAGAGAGGAGAGAGAGGAGAGTGAAGATAGAGAAGAGAAGGAAGGGGACTGAGAGAAGACGAGAGGATGAAGAAAGGAGAGAAGAATGTGAGTAGAGAGAGAGAAAAGAGACAGGAGGAAGGAGACAGAAAAGGAGGATACAGTGAAGAATAGAGAGAGGGAGAGGATGGTGAGGAGGGAGGAGAGCCAGAGAGAGAGGAGGAAGACGGTGAGGAAAGAGAGAGAGAGAGAGGGAAGGAGAAAGTGAGAGAGAGCACTTACGCCAAAGTCACAGGGGAATTCTGGGAAGCGTGATGTGCTCTGCCGCGGAAGACCTTTAAGTCGACGCTTGAGGAGGATACGGCGCGTCGCACCCGACATCGATGCGCACGACAAGGCATGCGACTAATCACACACACGGCGCAGCAGCTAGCCACACACACACACACACACACACACACACACACACCCCTGTCTCTCACTTACGAGCGGCAGAGACTCACCTTTGTTCATGCAGTTAACATCTTCCACAGATTGGGGGCTGCGAGGGTCACAATGCAAGCAGTCAGAGAATAAGTTGTCGCTGGCATTGATTTGACTCTTTATTCACAGTAGCTTTGAGCGTAGCGTAGTCTGTGTATGTTAACAGGTAGAACAATATGTGTAGTGTAGTGTAGTCTGTGTACGATATCAGGTAGAATAATATGTGTTTTAGAGTCAGAAAATAGCATCAAAATAATCACTCCTCTCCACTTTTTTGATTTACCTGATGTGCACAAACTTCATTAAGTTAACTTAATTTACTTAGTTAATTTCCCTTTCACTACTGTTTTCATATAAATGTTTACAGTATTATAGCATATTTTTCAAACATCAAATTTCAACGTTTTTTTTCCCAAACGTCAAATTTCGAAGTGTTTAAGGTTAAGTTTAGGCATGTCCTCAGACATGGATGGACGTTGAATACCGACTTGTATCATGTGTGACCTGGCTGATTTTTACACCTCTTCTATTCATTTCCACATCTCTTTCACTGTCTCTGAAATATATTCATTCCTATTTGTGAAATAAACGACACTGAAATCAGTCAATAGAAATTAATTCATTAGGCCCTAATCTATGGATTTCACATGACTGGGAATACAGATGTTAATCTGTTGATCACAGATACCTTAACAAGAAGGTTTGGGCAAGGATCAGTGCCTGGTGTGACCTCCATTTGCTTAATGCAGCGCGACACATCTCCTTCACATAGAGTTGATCAGGCTGTTGATTGTGGCCTGTGGAATGTTGTCCCACTCCTCTTTAATGGCTGTGTGAAGTTGCTTGATATTGGCGGGAACTGGAACATGCTGTCGTACAAGTCGATCCAGAGCATCCCAAACATGCTCAATGGGTGACATGTCTGGTGAATATGCAGGCCATGGGAAGAACTGGGACATGTTCAGCTTCCAGGAATTGTGTATAGATTGGGCAAACCGCTCGCCCACACGACGCTATACATGCTGTCTGCCATCTGCCAGGTACAGTTGAAACCGTGAAGAGTACACTTCTCCAGCATTCCAGTGGCCATCGAAGGTGAGCATTTGCCCACTGAAGTCGGTTCCGATGCCGAACTGCAGTCAAGACCCTGATGAGGACAACAAGCATGCGGATGAGCTTCCCTGAGACAGTTTCTGACAGCTGTCCGGGTTGGCTGGTCTCAGACCATCCTGCAGGTGAAGAAGCCGGATGTGGAGGTCCTGGGCTGGCGTGGTAACATGTGGTCTGCGGTTGTGAGGCCGGATGGATGTACTACAAAATTCTCTAAAACGACGTTGGACATGGCTTATGATAGAGAAATAAAYGATAAAATTCTCTGTCAAGATCTCCGGTGGACGTTCCTGCAGTCAGCATCCCAATTGCACGCTCCCTCAAAACTAGAGATATCTGTGTCATTGTGRCAAAACAGCACATTTTAGAGTGYTCATTTATCTTCATTGACAGCCTAGGAACAATGGGTTAACTGCCTTGTTCAGGRGCAGAACGACAGATGTTKCACCTTGTCAGCTCGGGGACTCGATCTTRCAACCTTTCAGGTTGCTAATCCAACGCTCTAACCACTAGGCTACGCTGCCACCCATAGTGTATCATACGAATGATATGTGCCAACTAAAATAATATGTTAAATATTTGTCCAAAATACTCTACAATATTTACTGAGCTTTCTTATATATCCTATATATAGGACGGATACGTCAACATTTTTTATACCTAAAGGGGTCCTATAATATAAAATCAAAAAGCTTTCTATGCTAGTGGCTGAGTGATGTGGTGGCTGTGTAGATCCGTCTATGTGTTGTATTTCTATGGTCGTTTCTGAGTGATGTGGTGGCTGTGTAGATCAGTCTATGTGTTGTATTTCTATGGTCGTTTCTGAGAAAAGGAGAGATTAAGGGGGGAGGGGAGGGGGGGAAACATATCTACAGATTTCATTTAATTGTCTTTGTCTCTTTTAGAGTATATATTTTTCACAAGAACAGCACCAATTTCAAAAATAAGTGTTTCACTACGTTGTGCAGTACGGTGTATCTAATTTTTAGCTAAACCCAGAAGCTGGTCTCATACACTAAGACGTAAACATAAGTAAATTGTAATTATCCGGGATAATGAATATTAGTATGATTGTTACGTTTGGTTTACATAATAACAGATGGTTACTTAAGGCAGAAATGAAGGGTAGGTGGTTTGGTGGAATGCCGGTGGACGTCTAAACGTGAACGTGTAGCAATCCAAAGGTTGGTTGAGTTCAAATATCATTTCATGGATAACTTAGCCTATTAGCAACTTTTCAACTAGCTTACTACTTTTAGCTACTAGCATGTTAACTAACCCTTCCCCTAACCTTAACCTTAAACCCTTTTAGCTAACCCTTCCCGTAACCCTAACCTTAACCGCTTGTAATCATAACTTTTAAACTTCAACCCACCCTAACGCCTAACCTAACCCTAAAACCTAGCCTAGCTAAAGTTAGGCCAGTTAGCTAACGTAGCCACCAATAGCTACATAGAATTCAGAAGATATCATACATCTGGCAAATTGTGACATACAGTGAGGGAAAAAAGTATTTGATCCCCTGCTTGATTTTGTACGTTTGCCCACTGAAAAGAAATGATAGTCTAATAATTTTAATGGTAGGTTTATTTGAACGCTGAGAGACAGAATAACAACAAATATATTTTTCAGAAAAACGCATGTCAAAAAATGTTTATAACATTGATTTGCATTTTAATGAGGGAAATAAGTATTTGACCCCCTCTCAATCAGAAAGATTTCTGGCTCCCAGGTGTCTTCCATACAGGTAAGAGCTGAGATTAGGAGCACACTTCTTAAAGGGAGTGCTCCTAATCTCAGTTTTTACTGTATAAAAAAAAGATTACCTGTCCCACATGAAGAATCAATCAATCAGATTTGCCAAAACTCTCCACCCATGGCCAAGACAAAGAGCTCTCCAAGGATGTCAGGGACAAGATTGTAGACCTACACAATGGAAATGGGCTACAAGACCATCGCCATAGCAACTTTGGTGAGAAGTGACAGACAGTTCTGGCGATTATTCGGGCAATGGAAGAAACACAAAAGAACTGTCAATCTCCTCAGCCTGGGGTCCATGCAAGATCTCAACCTCGTGGGATTGCCAATGATCTGAGAACGGTGAGAATAGTCCAAACTACAACAGGAGGATCTTGTCAATGCTCTCACGCAGCTGGGACCATAGTCGCATCAAGAAAACAATTGGTAACACCTCGGCCGTGAAGGACTGAAATCCTGCAGCGACCGCAAGGTCCCCCTGCTCAAGAAAGCACATATAGCATGCGCCGTCTGAAAGTTTGCCAATGAACATCTGAATGATTCAGAGGACAACTGGGGTGAAACGTGTTTGTGGTCAGATGAGACAAAATGGAGTTCTTTGGCATCAACTTGCAACTTGCGTGTTTGGAGAGGAGGATGCTGCCTATGACCAAGAACACCCATCCCCACCGTCATAACATGGAGGTGGAAAGCATATGCTTTGGGGTGTTTTTCTGCTAGGGGATCAGGACACCTTCACCGCATCAAAGGGACGATGGACGGGCCATGTAGCGTCAAATCTTGGTTGAAAACGTATCCTTCCCTCAGCCAGCGGTATTGCAAATGGTCGTGGATGGTTTTCCAGCACTGACAATGGACCCAAAACACAGGCCAAGGCAACAAAGGAGTGGCTCAAGAAGAAGCACATTAAGCCACATTAAGGTCCTGGAGTGGCTAGCCGTCTCCAGACGCTAATCCATAGAAATCTGTGGAGGGGCTTGAAGGTTCGAGTTGCCAAAACGTCAGCCCCGAAACCTTAATGGACTTGAAGCAGTATCTGCAAAGAGGAGTGGGACAAAAAATCCCTCTTGAGATGTGGTGCAAAACCTGGTGGCCAACTACAAGAAACGTCTGACCTCTGTGATTGCCAGACAAGGGGTTTTTCCACCAAGTACTAAGTCATGTTTTGCGAGGGTCAAATACTTATTTCCCTCATTAAAATGCTAATCAATTCATAACAATTTTTTTGACATGCGTTTTTCTGGATTTACATTTCTGGATTTCCACTACCATTAAATATATGACTACATTTCTTTGTCAGTGGGCAACGTACAAAATCAGCAGGGGATCAAATATACTTTTTTCCCCTCACTGTATTACATTTTAGTAAATTTGTAACATATTACGATGTGTATTTCGTTAACCATCATATGCAATGGGTGATGGATCATCCACAAATTAATACATACCGTACGAAACATAACATTTCATACTAAATGGTTGTGTTTGAATTTTACGGCAGAGAATAACAAACTGCTCTGAGACCAGTTGAACTCAGCGGTTTCAGGCTAGCTCATTATTATGTGAACTTGTCAACCATGCCACGCATCTGTAATTTTAACGTCCTTACTGTCTTGTGAAGTGGACTATTACGTCACTGTGTTGTCGGGCAGACGGCCCGTCCCCCCTCAGGAAAACCAGCGTATTGTCTTTGTCATCTGTTTTTTTTTTTAAACCCCAGAGAAAGTCTAAATCTGGATCATCTGTGAGCAACTCTATTCTCTCAGTAAAGGAGAATATAGATCTATGGCCCTCAGCTACCTTTTATGTGCTCAAGCTCTTTAAGTAGGCTGTAGGTATTAAACCGAGACAAGAGCCTTCCTGTTGTGGTTGGGGTTTGGGTCTGCCTTGGCATGACCTCAGACCTGGTAAATCGTCACCTAAAAGGACAGGGGGAGCTGGTCAGTTACAGTGTTGTCTTTCTGCTAAAACCAGACTGGGTTCAAATAGAAATGCAGAAACTGTTGAATAAATTTCAGGTATGCCTTAAGTTCTGTCTTGAGTGCCAGGTGGGTCGCTGTTTGTACAGTTCAAGAAAAAGTATGTGACCCTTAGGAATTAAAGGTGAATGCACCAATTTGGGTAAGTCGCTTGGATAAGAGCGTCTGCTAAATGACTTCCCAATGTAAATGTAATGGTACTGGATTTCTGCTTAAATTGTTATTTCAAATTTGGATCTAATCTTTATCTAAGTCACAACAATAGACAAACACACGTGTGCTTAAACTCATAACACACAATTATTGTTTTTCTTTGTCTATATTGAAATAATATTTTAAACATTCACAGTGGTAGGTTTGGAGAAAAGTATGTGAACCCCTAGGCTACTGACTTCTCTAAAAGCTAACTTGAGTCAGAGTCAGCTAACTGGAGTCCAATCAATGAGACGAGATTGGAGATGTTCGGTTAGAGGGCTGCCCTGCCCGATAAAAAAACACTCGCAAAGTTTGAGTTTCTATTCACAAGAAGCCATTGCCTGATGTGAAACCATGCCTCGAACAGAAGGAGATCTCAGATCTCAAGACCTAGAGATTAAGAGTTGTTGACAATTAGCAATAAAGGTTGGAAAGGGTTTACAAAAAGTAATCTCTAAAAGCCTTGATGTTCCTCAGTCCACACGCGTAGAACAAATTTTCGTATAAGTGGAGAAAGTTCAGCACTGTTGCTACTCTCCGCTATGGAGTGGCCGTCCTGCAAAGATGACTGCAGAGCACAGCGCAGTAAACGTCAATGAGGTTAAGAATAATCCTAGAAGTGTCAGCTAAAGACTTACAGAAATCTCTGGAACATGCTAACATCTCTGTTGACGAGTCTATGCGACACGTAAAACACCACGATAGAAGCCACTGGCTGCTGTCCCAAAAAAAACATTGATGCACATCTGAAGTTTGCAAAAGTGTATTATCTTCCGCCTTCATAGGGATGGTGATCACTATGACAACACATTATGGTAATATCTGTCCCCTTCATAGGGTGTGGATCACTATGACAACACCTTATGTATTTACTGTCCCTTCCATAAGGAATGTGATGCACTATGAACAACACCGTTTTTTTAATTGGTTTAATAAATCCCCTTGAGTCCTTCAGAGGGTTTGTGATCACTCATGACAACACATTCTGTATATCTGTCCCCTCATTTAGGGTTTGAACATCAACTATACACACATTATGGTATATCTGCCCCTTCATAGGGTTGTGGAATCAACTATGACAACACATTATATATATCTGTTCCCCTTCATAGGTTGTGATCAACTATGACAACGAATTATGTATATCTTGTCCCTTCATAGGGTGTGCATCACTATGACAATCAATTATGTATATCTGTCCCTCAATAGGGTTTGTGATCACTATGACAACACATTACTATATCTGGCCCCTTTATAGGGATGTGATCACTATGACAACACATTATGTATACTGTTCCCCTTCATAGGGTTTGTGATCACTATGACAACAATCATATGTATATCTGTCCCCTTCAATAGGGATGTGATCACTATGACAACACATTATGGTATATTGTCCCCCTTCATGGTTGTGATCACTATGACAGTACACTTGTATATCTGTCCCCTTCATAGGCTTGTGATCACAATGACAACAAAACATTATGTAATATCTTGCCCCTTCATAGGGTTTGTGATCACTATGACAACACATTATGTATATCTGTCCCCTTCAACATAGGGTTGTGATCACTAATGACAAAACACATTATGTATATCTGCCACTTCATAGGGTTGTGACACTAATGAACAACACATTATGTATACACTGTCCACGTTCAATAGGGTTGTGGGGACACTATGACAACAACATTATGTATATCTGTCCCCTTCATAGGGTGTGTGAATCACTAGAAACAATTATGTATTCTTCCTTCAATTAGGGATTGTGATCACTATGACAAACACATTAAGTATATCTGTCCCTTCATAGGGTTGTGCTCACTTGACAACACAGTTATCGTATATCTGTCCATCTTGCATAGGGATGTGATCACTATGACAACAATTATGAATATCTGTCCACTTCAATAGGGATGTGATCACTATGAAAAACATTATGTATATTCTGTCCCCGATTCATAGGGTTGTGATCACTATGGACAAACACATTATGTATATCTGTCCCTTCATAGGGTTGTGATCACTCCCTGACAAACACATTATGTATAATCTGTCCCTTCATAGGGTTGTGATCACTAATTGACAACACCTTTATATATCTGTCCCCTTCATAGGTTGTGATTCACTAGACAACACATTATGTATATCTGTCCCCTCATAAGGGTTTGTGATCACTATGACCACACATTATGTATATTGTCCTTCATAGGGTTGTGATCACTATGACAACACATTATATATATCTGTCCCTTCATAGGGTGTGTGATCACTATTGACACACTATGGTATATTGTCCCCTTATAGGGTTGGTGCTCACTATGACAACAATTCTTAATACTGTCCCCCTTCATAGGGTTGTATCACTATGACAACACATTATAGTATAGCTGTTCCCTTCCAATAGGGTTGTGATCCACTATGACAACACAATTATATAATATCTGTCCCCTTCATAGGGTTGTGATCACTATGACAACACCTTATGTTATATCTGTCCCTTCATAGGGTTGTGATCACTATGACGACAACATTATATAGAGTCTGTCCCTTCATAGGGTTTGTGATCACTATGACAAACACATTATGTAATATCTGTCCCCTTCATAGGGTGTGATCAACTATGACAACACATTAATGTATATCCTGTCCCCTTCATAGGGTTTGTGATCACTATGAAAACACATTATGTATAGCTGTCCCTCAATACGGGTTGTGATCACTATGAAACATTCTAATAGTCTGTCCCCTTTCATAGGGTCTGTGATCACTATGACAACACATTATGTATATTTGTCCCCTTCATTAGGGTTGTGATCACTATGGAAAACATTATATATATCTTGTCCCCTTCATAGGGTTGTGCAATACTAATGATCAACACATTATGTATATCTAAAGTGTGTTTTGGCAATGCTTAGTCCATCAAGAACTCCCACTGTTAACATCCCAACCACCATGTTGACCTTTTGTCTGTCACTGAACACACACAACACCCACAACACACACAGCACACACACAACACACACACACACACACACAGCAGAAGACAGACAGACAGACAGACAGACAGACAGCCAGACAGACAGACAGACAGACAGACAGACAGACAGACCGACAGACAGACAGACAGACAGACCGACAAACCAGCATTACCACAACACACACACACACACCCACACACACGACACACACACACACACACAACACACCACAACCACACACACACACACAGACACCACACACACACACACGGACACACACACAACACACACACACACGACACACACACACACCACCTTTGGGCGTACTTGTCGATGTGTTAGTTCACGACACACACACACCCGACAGTACCCACACACAGACACACCAGCACACAGACACACACACACGGCTCTAACTTACACACAAGATGGTCTTTGGCTGTGTTGTCAAAAAGGAATACAAGCCCACTGCAGCACCAACTATAATCCCATGTGTAGCCGCATAAAAAAATTGGATTGAGGCGGATAAGATTAGATTAGCCTCGGGGCCAGGATTTAAAAAAAGAAATGTAAAGCCAGAGTCAATCTACTTAGCTTTGAACATAATGCTCCTTTCACTCTCTCTCTTCTCTCCGGAAAGCTTTCCCTACGCAGAGATGGAGCATGCACGCGGACACAGATGCCAGAAATAGAGAGATAATTAATCGTCCCATACGCTTCTCCCCTCTCCTTCCATTTCACATCTGTGTTGTGTGTAGACTGTGGTGTAGCACATGAGCGTGTAGACTGTGTGCTACGGGTCTTCATATTTCAATGGTTATGTGGGTCGTTGTTTAACACAAAAAAAACAACTTGGACTCAGTAGGGTGTCTGGAGCGATTTCCATATATCATCACTAATAGTTCCTCGTCGATACGCAAGGCTTCATAACGGGTTTATTTTCTAGGGCAGATTTCACTAGATCTTTCAACCCAGCACGGAGGGGATTCACTGGCTGGCCCGTATGTTTTTACACTGCAACAGACTTCCTTCACAGCTAGGAAGAACATGGACAAACAACACACACAGACATACACACCCCAACCACAGACACACAACGGCAACACAAGAACACACACACACACACCCTACAGGACACACACACAGACCACACACACCACAACACGACACAACACAGCCAACGACACACCACACACAACACACACACACTCAACACACCGCACACACACACACAACCACACACACACACACACACACACACACACCACACACACACACACACACACACACACACACACACACAACACACACACACACCACACACCCTCACACAGGTTACATTTCTCGACTAACAAGTCTTTTGGATATTACCTCTTCTCCATCCCACCCAGCCTGAAAACAATCTATAGGACATGTCAGAGGTTGGAACCTCTATACTATGTAGTCAAGGTCCACTGTCAGACACACAATGATACTTAGCTAATTAAGATGGCACTGATTTTGGTGTTTTGTGACAGAAGATTAAGATGAAGTAGATTGTTTGACCAATTTAAAGAGTAGTTTATTTTGGGTAAAGATGGCCTTTTTTGGAAAATTCCATTTTCAATACCGATAATATTTTCACGCATAAATTAACAATTGTAGTAATATGTGACAAAATGTATAATAGTATCTGATGTTGTGGCAACAAGCTAGATGGAGTATCAGCCAAAAGACAGTGAGTCACTAAACTAGTTTATTTTAAGCCATTGTTTAGAGGTCTTGGCCCTAACTCCTGGTTAAAGTCCCCATCTGTTTGCTGTATGCAGTCAGTAAGGCCTAGTTCTGTTCTATTTCTGTTCTATTCCTGTTCTATCTGGTTCTATTCTGTCTATTCTGTCTCTATTGTGTTCTAGTTCATGCTAATCTCTGTTCTATTCTGTTCATATCTGTTTTCGATTCTGTCTATTCTGTTTCTTTCTATTCTTTTGTTCTATCTGTTTCTAGCTTCTGTTCTGTTCTGTTCTATTCTGTTCTTATTCTTGTTTCTATTCTGTTCTATTCTGTTCTGTTTATTCTGTTCTGTAATTCTGTTCTATTCTGTTCTAATTCCGTATCTAATTCTGGTTCTATTCTGTTCTATTCTGTTTCTGTTCTTATTTCTGTTCTGTTAATTCCTGTTCTATTCTGTCTTTGTTCTATTTCCCTGTTCTCATTCTGTCTATCTTCAGTCCTTGTGCTCAATTCTGTTCTAGTTCTGTCTTTCTATTCTGTTCTGTCATTCTCTCTGTTCTATTGTTCCTATGTCTTTCTGTTTGTTCTACGTTCTGTTCTCTGCTGATTCTATTCTGTCTAGTTCTGTTGGTTCTATTCTGTTCTATTCTGTTCTACTGTCTATTCTGTTCTATTGCTGTTCTAATTCTTTCTATCTATTCTGTTCTATTCTGTTTCTTTTATTCAATGTTCTATATGTTCTATCTTGTTCATTCTGTTTTATTCTGTTCTATTCTGTTCTGATTTACTGTTCGTTCATTCTGTTCTTTCTAATTCTGTTCATTCTTGTTCTACGTTCTATTCTGTGTCTATTCTGTCGTTATATTCTGTTCTATTCTGTTCTATTCTGTTCTATTCTTCGTTACATATTCTGTTCTATTCTCTGTTCTATTCTGTTCTATTCGTGGTTCTATTCTGTGCTCATTCTGTCCAACAGCGTCAGGAGTCACAAGACGGATCTACAGAGCCTATCACAGTCGCTCAGAAACGACCATAGCAATACAACCCAGCATAGAACCGACTACACAGCCACCCACTCACTCAGCCACTACCATAGAAGATTAAAGCAAGACCGTCTACACAGCCATCCACATCG
>NW_019946549.1:30634-43337 GCF_002910315.2 Salvelinus sp. IW2-2015
ACGCCTACTGCCAGCTTATCTAACCACTATATTATTACATTATACACACACGCCTACTGCCAGCTTATCTAACCACTATATTATACATTATACACACACGCGCTACTGCCAGCTTATCTAACCACTATATTACACATTATACACACACGCCTACTGCCAGATTATCTAACCACTATATTATACATTATCACACACACGCCTACTGCCGGCTTTGAGAAGTAATGGGCCTATTCAAAGACTGACTGACTGTCTGGTGTCTGTCTGTCTGTGTGTCTGTCTGTTGTGTGTCTCACTGTGTGTTTTGTTGTTTCAACACTTTGGTCTTGAACGCTAATTTAATTGTTTCCATTCAGTCCGACCGTGGAATGTTACCCATAATGCACTGTACGATATAGGTCAGCGTCAAAGAGGAACAACTGTAGCTACATTATTCAATGCTGTTAGTGAGGCTCAGTTAAGGTCAGCTCGTATGAAATACAATGTCACCAGATTGATAAAAAGTCCAAAGAACAGCTAGTAAGAAATAGTGTCACCACTGGATTGATGTAATGTTATGTCAGGACGTTTTCAGTTATCGGGACGTTTTCAGTTATCTGGGACGTTTCAGTTATCTGGGACGTTTTCAGTTATCTGGACGTTTTCATTATCTAGTTTCAGTTATCGGGGCGTTTTCAGTTATCGGGGCGTTTTCAGTTATCGGGGCGTTTTCAGTTAGCGTTTTTCAGTTATCGGGGCGTTTTCAGTTATCGGGGCATTTTCAGTTATCGGGGCGTTTTCAGTTATCTGGGATGTTTTCAGTTATCTGGGATGTTTTCAGTTATCGGGGCGTTTTCAGTTATCTGGACGTTTTCCGTTATCGGGGCGTTTTCAGTTATCTGGGACGTTTTCAGTTATCGGGGCTTTCAGTTATCGGGGCGTTTTCATTTCGGGCGTTTTCAGTTATCGGGGCGTTTTCAGTTATCGGGGCGTTTTTCCAGTTATCGGGGCGTTTTCAGTTATCGGGACGTTATCAGGACGTTATCAAACAAAGCCCTTTGGGTCACTCCTTACAGTGGCTACAGTCAGTGGTGGAAAAAGTACCCAACTGTCATACTTGAGTAAAAGTAAAGATACCTTAAATGAAAATGACTCAAGTGAAAGTGAAAGTCACCCAGTAAAAGAATACTTGAGTTAAAGTCTAAAAGTATTTGGTTTTAAATATACTTAAGTGTCAAAAGTAAATGTAATTGCTAAAATATACTTAAGTATCAAAAGTAAATGTAATTGCTAAAATATACTTAAGTGTCAAAAGTAAACGGTAAAGTATACATCTTCAAGTTCCGTATATTAAGCAAACCAGACGGCCAGGGGCTCCAACACTCAGACATCATTTACAAATGAAGCATGTGCGTTTAGTGAGTCGGCCAGATCAGAGGCAGTAGGGACGACCAGGGGTGTTCTCTTGATAAGTGTGTTTAGTGAGTCGGCCAGATCAGAGGCAGTAGGGACGACCAGGGGTGTTCTCTTGATAAGTGTGTTTAGTGAGTCGGCCAGATCAGAGGCAGTAGGGACGACCAGGGGTGTTCTCTTGATAAGTGTGTTTAGTGAGTCCGCCAGATCAGAGGCAGTAGGGACGACCAGGTGTTCTCTTGATAAGTGTGTTTAGTGAGTCGGCCAGATCAGAGGCAGTAGGGACGACCAGGGGTGTTCTCTTGATAAGTGTGTTTAGTGAGTCGGCCAGATCAGAGGCAGTAGGCGACCAGGGGTGTTTCTCTTGATAAGTGTGTTTAGTGAGTCCGCCAGATCAGAGGCAGTAGGGATGACCAGGGGTGTTCTCTTGATAAGTGTGTTTAGTGAGTCGGCCAGATCAGAGCAGTAGGGACGACCAGGGGTGTTCTCTTGATAAGTGTGTTTAGTGAGTCGGCCAGATCAAGGCAGTAGGGACGACCAGGGGTGCTCTTGATAAGTGTGTTTAGTGAGTCGGCCAGATCAGAGGCAGTAGGGACGACCAGGGGTGTTCTCTTGATAAGTGTGTTTAGTGAGTCGGCCAGATCAGAGGCAGTAGGGATGACCAGGGGTGTTCTCTTGATAAGTGTGTTTAGTGAGTCGGCCAGATCAGAGGTAAGGGATGACCAGGGGTGTTCTCTTGATAAGTGTGTTTAGTGAGTCGGCCAGATCAGAGGCAGTAGGGACGACCAGGGATGTTCTCTTGATAAGTGTGTGAATTAGAAAAACATTCTGTCTTGCTAGCCATTCAAAATGTAACGAGTACTAGTGAGTGTCAGGGAAAATGTAAGAAGTAAAAAGTACAACATTTTCTTTAGGAATGTAGTGAAGTAAAAGTAAAGTACAGTTATAAAAAGTAAAATACAGTTACCCCAAAAAACTACTTAAGTAGTACTTTCAAGTATATTTACACCACTGGCTACAATATATATATATATATAACAAAATACTAAGTGTATAGTCCTTCTGATGTTCTCTTTAGAGTTCCTGTCCTTGAACTCTGAAGAGAACAACCTAATATTTAACATTGTATTCTCTCTATAGTCTGCCAGGTAAACATGTGAATCAGCTGTATTGTCACAACTTTGCTGACCTCAACAGTAGTTGTGCGTGGCTAAAATCACTGGAGAAGCCAATCCAGAAAAAAAACTGTGATATAAGGTCGAGACAATAAGAAGACACAGTGGCAGAATAAATTCAACCACACCTTTGTTTCATCACAAAACCAGAGAGCAACATCTGTCCGGTGAAGTCCACAAAACATATTACATGTAACAAACAGTTACATGACCTACAGCATGGTCAAGCAAGGTCATGTTTCTGACATCTTCTGACTACTAAACAACTATTGATTTAGAACCACAGAGTTACAACAAGTCACAAAGACAACAGGAGCTGCCTCCACTATTCCAGCACCATTTCAACTTCAACATTTCAACATCATCAAATCACCTCTGCTTAGTCTAATACAGTGACAACTAAAAGAGACCAAAAACTATTTAGTCCAATCAACGTAAGCTAAATATGATGTGGCTGTCCATCACAGGTGGTTTGTGGCACCTTCATTGGGGAGGATGTGCTTGTGGTAATGGCTGGAGCAGAATCAGTGGAATGGTATCAAATACATGGTTTCCATGGTTTCCAGGTGCTTGATGCCGTTCCATTCGCTCTGTTCCAGACATTATTATGAGCCGTCCTCCCCTCAGCAGCCTCCTCTGCTGTCCATGGTACTGATTTATGTGTGCGCTCAAGTAAAAAAAACATGTTGACACCCAAACTTGTAGAGAAATGTCATCCTCCTCTTCACCTCTCACCCTCTTTCATCAACAACACAATCACTGTACTTGTACACAGCCAATCTGTAAATAGCACACCCGACTACCTCATCCCCATATTATTACGTACACTCTTGCACCCCAGTATCTCTACTTGCACATCATCATCTATCACTCCAGTATTAAGGCTAAATTGTAATTATTCTCACCTCTAGGGCCTATTTATTGCCTACCTCCCTGCTCTTCTACATTTACACTGTACATAGATTTTTCTATTTTTCTTTTCTTTTGTGTTATTGAAAGTACGTTTGTTTATGTGTAACTCTCTGTTGTTGTTTTTGTCCCACTGCTTTGCTTTATCTTGGCCAGGTCACAGTTGTAAATGAGAACTTGTTCTCAACTGGCCAACCTGGTTAAATAAAGGTGAAATAGAAAAAATAAATGTAAAAAAACAATGGGATGCAACAATTCAAGTTCTGTCAATGACGTTTGGCTTCTGATGTGATGTGATTGGTCAAAGCCAAATCCAAACTGGCTTCCCTTTAGACTTTTTTTTTGGAGAGCCAGGACCATTCACAGCTGAGCTCATTCAATTTAACTCAACGCTGATTGGTTATTATTTTTATCAAGGGAGAGCAAATGTTCGCTGGCTTCCCTTGCATTCAATGCTACGGGCGGAAACAACATCATACTCTTTCTGACCAGACAGCATCGTCCTCTTTCTGACCAGACAGCATCGTCCTCTTTCTGACCAGACAGCATCGTCCTCTTTCTGACCAGACAGCATCCTCCTCTTTCTGACCAGACAGCATCGTCCTCTTTCTGGCCAGACAGCATCCTCCTCTTTCTGACCAGACAGCATCGTACTCTTTCTGACCAGACAGCATCCTCCTCTTTCTGACCAGACAGCATCGTACTCTTTCTGACCAGACCGCATCGTCCTCTTTCTGACCAGACAGCATCGTCCTCTTTCTGACCAACAGCATTCCTCCTTCTTTCTGACCAGACAGCATCGTCCTCTTTCTGACCAGACAGCATCGTCCTCTTTCTGACCAGACAGCATCAGATGGATGGGTTACACATACAGGGGCGTGGTTTCCTTCACTTGGATGCTTTCTCCAGTGAGATACATTTCCTTAAATTCAGAAGAGGCTGAATGTATGGAACACAGAGAGACGAAAGTTACATTATATTATATGTTTTTTTTTTCTTGGTCATTTTTTGGGTGAAAGCCTGGCTTGGCATCCATGAATACACACCACTGGACATGAATATTATCAGTCACTCGGATCCCCCCACCATATATGGACTATAAAAAGGCTCACACGCGCATGTTTGCATACACGAAGGATCTTACAAACTTCTTATTTAACCTCTAGGCAGAGAGAGGCAGTGGGTGATAGTCATTTATTGTGTTTCTCCTAACCACTGTGCCTCCATCTTGGATCTGTCCTGACCACTGTGCCTCCATCTTGGATCTGTCCTGACCACTGTGCCTCCATCTTGGATCTGTCCTGACCACTGTGCCTCCATCTTGGATCTGTCTTGATCTGTGCTGACTACTGTGCCTCCATCTTGGATCTGTCTTGATCTGTGCTGACCACTGTGCCTCCATCTTGTGTCTCTCTCTCCTCCAGGCCTCAGACAGGGAGATGCAGTGGGTGATCCGTACCTCGGTGGTGGTGTGTGGCCTGGCGGGGACGGCCCTGACCTTCCTGGATAACAGTGTTCTGGTTTTCTGGCTGGTGGGCGTTGACATGTCCTACACCATCATGTTCCCACAGCTTGTCTGTGTCCTCTTCTTCAAGGTAGGGGTGGATGAGTGGGTGAGCAGCACAGGAGGCTGCTGAGGGGAGGACGGCTCATAATAATGGCCGAATCGGAGCAAACGGAATGGCATCAAACACCTGGAAACCATGGAAACCATGTGTTAGATACCGTTCCACCTATTCCGCTCCAGCCATTATCACCAGCACGTCCTCCCCAATTATAGTGCCACCAGCCTCCTGTGGTGGACGTGTGTAGAGATTATTTGTGAATTCTGCATGTCATGATATCCATCTACAGTATGTATTCATCTATCTAGTGATTCGTTCATTCGTTCTGCTAGGTGTCCAACGGTTACGGTGCCAGTGTGGGGTATGTCCTAGCGTTGGTCCTCCGTATCCTGAGTGGGGAACCCCTCATCAACCTTCCCCCTGTCATCCACTTCCCTGGGTTCAGGATGGACGCGGAGGGCGTGATGACCCAGTACTTCCCGTTCCGTACCACCATCATGCTGACGTCTCTCTGCTCCATCCTCATCACCTCCTGCGTCACCTCCGTCATCTTTAACAAGGGGCTGCTGTCGGAGAGGYGGGACGTGTTTCAGATCAAGAGGTCGCAGGCCAAAGTGACGGCGCTGACCAAGCTTAAGAAAGAGGAGAGTAAAAAGGACTACGYGAAGGCCAAGGAGGCGGTGGTGAACAAACAGCTTCTGGACACCAGCTGCTGAACAGGGGAGAACGATGGAAACTGAGGACGGCCATATTGAGGCAAAGGGTTTCGTTGGTCGGGCGGACATTTTGTGTTTCTGCTGAGGACTCGGAAGGATTTGGAGACGGGAGGATGGTCGAAAACACGCAACAACAACAAAAAAACAACACCCATTAAGACATGTGGTCATAAAACATTGTGTTGCTGGTAAAAATGACCAGACACTCGGCAGTTTCCAGTGACCCGGGTTAATGACCAGACACTCGGCAGTTTCCAGTGACCCGGGTTAATTAGACAAAAGCAACGTCGCAAAGAAAAACGGCAGTTCTAGGAGAAACATTCTAATGAACGACAACAATCCTTTTCCACAGAGGTGGAGTTTTATTTTGTCTGACTTTCTTTATTGAGACAAATGATCCAAACTGTGTTTTTCTAATAAACGATGATTGCCGAATACTTTTGAAGGTACGCGGGGCACGTGATGTCATCACATCACTATAAAGCAGTTTATACCCCACAGTTCATTCTAAATGCCGACTGCTTGCTAAATCTATTTCTAAACTATAAAAGAAAATAATGTTTCTTTGCAGGACAAGGATTGTCTTGACTTTCAAGAAAGCCTGAATTGCTTTGCTTTGCTTTGCTGATTGGCTGGATGCAAGTTTCACCATCTTAGCCCCTACACCATAGACGTCAAACTCATTCCACAGAGGGCAGAGTGTCTGCAGGTTTTCGCTCCTTGTACTTGATTGATGAATTAAGGTCACTAATTAGTAAGGAATTCCCCTAACCTGGTTTTCGAGGGCTTAATTGAAAGGAAAAACCTAAAACCAGCAGACAACTAGGCCCTTCATGGAATGAGTTTGACACCCCTCTCCTAGACACTCCTATGGATCTCATATAAGAGTCACGGTAACGCTTTCATCTTGCCTTTTTTACGATTGGCTGGGTGGAACTGTTGCCCTATTGCTTCCACCAATCAGATCCTCTCAGATCTACAGTAGTGGCCAGGAGGGAGGGGCTACAGTGCCTGATTTGGAATTCAGAATGTTTGAGTGACAGTTGTAGAAGGGGTCTATTATATAGTTCCCTTGATTTCATTGGAAATACATTTTTCACTTTACCTGACGTTGACTGTATCACGAAGCGACACCATACGGGTGTGTATACTGTATATAGTACCAGTCAGACGTTTTGGACACACCTCCTCATTCAAGGGTTTTTCCTTTATTTGTACTAATTTCTACATTGTAGAATAATAGTGAAGACGTCAACACTATGGAATAACACATATGGGATCATATATATTCTTCAAAGTAGCCACCCTTTGCCTTGATGACAGCTTTGCACACTCTAGGCATTCTCTCAACCAGCTTCATGAGGTAGTCACCTGGAATGCATTTCAATTAACAGGTGTGCCTTGAGGCAGTCTATGCTATTAACAAGGATCCAGTTTCCGATTAACCTAGCCTTAAGATGCTTTTTTTTGGGACACCGGCTCCTGGACCCAAAGGGCTCTGGTCTAAAGAAGTACACTACATAGTGTATAGGATGCCTTTTGGGACGCAACCAGTAAGAACAGACATGCAGTAGCTAGTTATTGAATGTGTTTAGTTTCCCTGCGACATGAACAGAACTGATACAGCACTGAGGACCCTGCGGACGGACGGACAACCAGGCCTCTTTTTATACGTGTGAATTGTGATTTGTAATATACTCTTGTACTGTATAGTCTTTGCTTTAGATATTATTTAGTATATATTATTTACTGCTTTATCAAAGAGCAACATGTAGCCAAAGAGTTGGAAAGAACTGTTCTGTTGCAAAACGTTTCTTAAAATGGAAGCAAATGAAACGGGGAGGGACTTATAACTGAATTTGTCCAATATAAACTATTTTTAGTTTCAACACATTCAGTTTGCAACAGAATCGGTGGAATAAAAACACCTCCGATTGTGAACTAGAATGTGTGAAAGGTGTTAGGTTTATGTTGTACCTCCAGGGTCGTGTTCACTAGGCACCAAACGGACTGAAACAGGGAAGGACTACCTGGACTTGTCCAATAAGAAACCCTCATTTTTCATTGTGTGTTGCAAAACCCAATCCATTTCGTGTCCTAATGAATACCACCCAGTTATGTAGTTGAATGTAGAAACAGCGGTTGTATTCTGTGCAGCAGTATGGATGCTTTAATCAGTGGGGGAAGACTGGAGAGCTGTAGATAGAGATGTAACTATGCAACTTGAGATGTGATTGAGAATCATCCCCATTTCCAGCTTGAGCTACTCAGAACAGACTTTTCCTCACAGGAACATACAATTAACAAAAATATAAACGCAACATGTAAAGTGTTGGTCCCGTGTTTCATGAGCTGAAATAAAAATTAAATCCCAGAAATGTTCCATACATACAATAAGCTTACCTTAAATTGTGCACAAATTTGTTTATATCCCTGTTAGTGAGCATTTTGCCTTTGCTAAAATAATAAAGCCACCTGACAGGTGTGGCATATCAAGAAGCTGATTAAACAAAATACTCATTACACAGCTGCACCTTGTTCTGGGGACAATAAAAGGCCACTAAATGTACAGTTGTCACAACACAATGCCACAGATGTCTCAAGGGAGCGTGCAATTGGCATGCTGACTGCAGGGATGCCCACCAGAGCTGTTGCCCGTGAATTACATTTTTCTATAAGCTGCCACCGCCATTTTAGAGAATTTGGAAGTGCGTTCAACCTGCCTCAACCACATGTAACCATGCCAGCTCAGGACCTCCACACTCAGCCTCTTCACCTCTGGGATCATCCGATTGGTGCTGAGGAGAATTTGGCTGTAATTAAGCCCTTGTGGGTAAAAACTCAATTTGATTGGCTGCCCTCCCAGGCCCACCTATTGCTGCACCCCTGCCATTATGTGAAATCCATAGATTAGGGCCTGAAGAATTTCAATTGGATGATTTCCTAATATGAACTGTAACAGTCTTTGCATTTGAGTTGATATTTTTGTTCAGTATAAAGTGAGATTCTGGAACATTTCCAGCTATTAGATTTCTAGGTTCTAATCTAGCGCACCAAAGAGGGCAACATCACATTTTGGAAACCTGAATTCTGCATTCACACAGGCTGGATAAATAAAAACATTGTAAGAACAATTATTAGCAAGAGACCTGATTAGTAAATAGACCAATTGGTGGTGGGGGGGTCCGAAACAGCCTAGTAGACATACCTTAAAATGAACACAAGCTCAGTCAAGATTAATTGAACAAATGTCAGCAACACATTGATTAGTCTACATGGCTTTTATTAAATCAGTGACTCAGGCAGCCATGAGGATCCATTCCACAATGGAGAGTTCAGGTTTGAGAGACAGTCCCTCTGGGATGTAGCTTGTGAGTGAGGAATGACGACAGCAGCCATTTTAGGATTCCACCTGCTTCTCCTGGTCAATGACTGTAGGTGAGAAGAATGGCTTAAACAGACATCAATAGAGAATTGTGACATCGATGCTAACGTGACAAAGTTAACCACCTCAAAATCACCCAAATTCAAGATGGTATACCCATCAGAGTGCCTTATTTCAGGGTCTAGTAGTCCTAGTTGCCATCAGATTTCATAATAAATCCAGTGGCTACTAAGGCATTGTATTTACCCTCTTTGGTAGGTAGAGTGTTCTTCTCCTCAGTCTCAGTCTTCTTCAGTTTAGTCTTGTCAAACTGAGCGATCTCACTCACATCTGGTTTGTCTGCCATTGTTGACTTGGGTTCTAATGAAACAGATTGGTGTTAGATAAACAGCCAATACCATAAAGTTTACAGACTTGATGTGGAGTAACACTATTAGGCCTAACATTCTACTGAAGTTATACACCTGCTAACAGTCTCTAAAACATAAGCAAATGAAACGTAAGCAAAGGCCTACCTTGAACCTCCACAGGTACTGCACTACACAAACTGGTTTGTAAATAAGGAATGAATAAACAAGTTCATTTCCGGAATCTATTTATGGGAATGGAAACGAACGCTGATTACTAGCAGGAGGGGCCTTCTAATTAAGTGGTGGCACCTGTGTTCATTCACCAGTTTGACATCAAATTAGCATAATTGGATAGGCTACTGTCGAACACCGAATGAAGTGAACRCCCAACTGTAGGATTTTGAATTAACAGAAAAAGCTGTTCTGTCACCTGTAATTTATTATAAAAACCATGCCACTTTTTCTCAAGCTCATTTGATCGACGATTCGGTTTTGTTTACATCAAAATTCAAAAGATAGATAATAAACTGCACGTGTCTTTAAAATTGACCAGAGCCAATCAGAAGGCACGCCTGAGAGTTGGCTCGGTTTCGTAACGCGGCTGAATACGGAAAGAACAGAACTGGAGATTCCGTGTGAGAGCAGAAAGTCAAGACGTAAAGGTGACCAAAAGAATCCCCTGTTAAGTGTACATTTGTTACAACGAATGTACCTGTTTGATTTAGCGACTGTTGGGTTTAAAACCGCGGCGTGAAACATTTATTCAGTCAGACCACCCTGTGTTGTTGTGTGTTTGTTGTCACTGTCAATATAATATCAACACGACTGTATTTACAACAATCTGTATACAGTCATAACATCATCATGCCCAGTCGTCATTCTCGAGCTGGTATTGACATGATTTTATGTCACTGACTTCACTGTAGAATATTTGGCTACATGTCATGTTGGAATAGCAAACAATAAGAGTAGCAAACAAAAATCCAGCTAGCTGACCAAAGATGGTATAATGCTGCTGTATCAGTATTATCCAGCTAGCTGATCAAAGATGATATATAGCTGACTGTATCAGTATTATCCAGCTAGCTGACCAAAGATGGTATATAGCTACTGTATCAGTATTATCCAGCATAGCTGCTCAAAGATGGTATATAGCTACTGTATCAGTATTATCCAGCTAGCTGACCAAAGATGGTATATAGCTACTGTATCAGTATTATCAGCTAGCTGACCAAAGATGTATATAGCTACTGTACAGTATTATCCAGCAAGCTGACCAAAGATGGTATATAGCTACTGTATAGTATCCAGCTAGCTGACAAGATGTATACTAGCTAGCTGACCAAGATGGTATATACTACTGTATCAGTATTATCCAGCTAGCTGACCAAAGATGGTAATATAGCTACTGTATCAGTATTATCCAGCTAGCTGACCAAAGATGGTATATAGCTATGTATCAGTATTATCCAGCAAGCTGACCAAAGATGGTATATAGCTACTGTACAGTATTATCAGCTAGTGACCAAGATGTATATAGCTAGCTGACCAAAGATGGTATATAGCTACTGTATCAAGTATTATCCAGCACTAGCTGATCAAAGATGGTATATAGCTACTGTACAGTATTTATCCAGCTAGCTGACAAAAGATGTATATAGACTACTGTATCAGTATTATCCAGCTAGCTGATCAAAAGATGGTATTAGCTACTGTATCAGTATTATCCAGCTAGCTGATCAAAGATGGTATTATAGCTACTGTAAAGTATTATCCAGCTAGCTGACCAAAGATGGTATATAGGCTAGCTGACAAGTGGTATATAGCTACTGTATCAGTATTATCCAGCTAGCTGATAAATAGATGGATATAGCTACTGTACAGTATTATCCAGCTAGCTGATCAAAATATGGTATATAGCTACTGTAACAGTATTATCCAGCTAGCTGACAAATATGGTAATATAGCTACTGTAGTATTATCCAGCTAGCTGATCAAAGATGGTATTATAGCTACTGTAACAGTATTATCCAGCTTAGCTGATCAAAGATGGTATATACTACTGTACAGTATTATCCAGTCTAGCTGATCAAATATGGTATATAGCTACTGTAACAGTATTATCCAGCTAGCTGATCAAAGATGTATATAGCTACTGTAACAGTATTATCAGCTAGCTGATCAAATATGTTGTATAGTAGCTAGCTGATCAAAGATGGTATATATACTGTATCAGTATTATCCAGCTAGCTGATCAAAGATGGTATATAGCTATGTATCGTATTATCCAGCTAGCTGATCAAATATGGTATATAGCTACTGTATCAGTATTATCCAGCTAGCTGATCAAAGATGGTATATAGCTACTGTATCAGTATTATCCAGCTTGCTGATCAAAGATGGTATATATACTGTATCAGTATTATCCAGCTAGCTGATCAAAGATGGTATATAGCTACTGTATCAGTATTATCCAGCTAGCTGATCAAAGTGTATATAGCTACTGTATCAGTATTATCCAGCTGCTGATAAAGATGGTATATACTACTGTATCAGTATATCCAGCTAGCTGATCAAAGATGGTATATAGCTACTGTATCAGATTATCCAGCTAGCTGACCAAAGATGGTATATAGCTACTGTATCAGTATTATCCAGCTAGCTGATCAAAGATGGTATGTAGCTACTGTATCAGTATTATCCAGCTAGCTGACAAAGATGGTATATAGCTACTGTATCAGTATTATCCAGCTAGCTGATCAAAGATGGTATATAGCTACTGTATTAGTATTATCCAGCTAGCTGACCAAAGATGGTATATAGCTACTGTATCAGTATTATCCAGCTAGCTGACAAAGATGGTATACTAGCTAGCTGACCAAAGATGGTATATAGCTACTGTATCAGTATTATCCAGCTAGCTGATCAAAGATGGTATATAGCTACTGTATCAGTATTATCCAGCTAGCTGATCAAGAATGTATATACTACTGTATCAGTATTATCCAGCTAGCTGACCAAAGATGTATATAGCTACTGTATCAGTATTATCCAGCTAGCTGACAAAGATGGTATATAGCTACTGTATCAGTATTATCCAGCTAGCTGACCAAAGATGGTATATAGCTAGCTGCCAAAGTGGTATATAGCTACTGTATAGTATTATCCAGCTAGCTGAAAAGATGGTATATAGTACTGTAAAGTATTAATCGGG
>NW_019946550.1:0-1565 GCF_002910315.2 Salvelinus sp. IW2-2015
GAGAGGAGAAGGGAGAGAGGAGTGATAGGAGTCAGATAAAGGAGGAGAGGAGAAGGGAGAGAGGGTGAAAGGAGAAGAGAGAGAGGGTGAGAGGAGAAGGGAGAGAGGGTGAGAGGAGAAGGGAGAGAGGGTGAGAGGAGAAGGGAGAGAGGGTGAGAGGAGGTGTGAGGTGCTCTAAAAGTTTAATACTGCCAGTTGAGTGATGACTGTTTCATCCAGCTGAGAATTCTCATGTATATGTTTCGTAGCCATCTATTTACCCCACAGACTGATGCTGGCAATAAGACCGCAGGTGGCAGGTAGTCTAGTGGTTGGAGTGTTGGACTTGTAACCAAAGGGTTGCAAGATCGAATCCCCGAGCTGACAAGGTATAAATCTGTCGTTCTGCTCCTGAACAAGGCAGTTACCCCACTGTTCCCCGGTAGGCCGTCATTGTAAATAAGAATTTGTTCTGAACTGACTTGCCTAGTTAAATAAAGATATAAATTAAAACTCAACCAGCTGTATAAGACAACAAGAAAATGCTCCTCCAGAAGCGGCGTTCCTAGTGGCCGGGGACTTTGATGCAGGAAAACTAAATACTGGACCACTTTCACTCCACACACAGAGACATATACAAAGCTCTCCCTCACCCTGCAGTTGGCAAATCTGACCTCTATCCTCCCGATTCCTACTTAGAAGCTAAAGCAGGAAGTAGCAGTGACTCGCTCAATAAGGAAGTGGTCAGATGACTCAGATGCCACCGCTAGCTCAGATTGGAGTATTTTCCGGGATTCATCCAATGGCATTGAGGAGTACACCACCTCAGTCACCGGCTTCATCAATAAGTGCATCGAGGACGTCGTCCCCACAGTGACCGTACGTACATATCCCAACCAGAAGCCATGGATTACAGGCACATCCGCACTGAGCTAAAGGCTAAAGGCTTTCAAGGAGCGGGAGGAGCGGGACTCTAACCCAGAAGCTGATAAGAAATCCTGCAAACATCAAACAGGCAAAGCTTCAATACAGGACTAAGATCGATTCTTACTACACCGGCTCTGATGCTCTTTGGATGTGGCAGGGCTTGCAATCTATTACCTACTACAAAGGGAAACCCAGCCGCGAGTTTCCCAGTGAACCTACCAGACAAGCTAAATTCCTTTTATGCTCGCTTCGAGGCAAGCAACACTGAAGCATTCATAACAGCACCAGCTGTTCCGGACGACTGTGTGATCTCGCTCTCCGTAGCCGATGTGAGCAAGACTTTTAAACAGGTCAACATTCACAAGGCCGCAGGGCGGATTACCAGGACCACCGTAGTCCCTGTGTTCAAGAAAGTGAAGGTAACCTACCTAAATGACTACCACCTCATATGAAGCCTGGGTCACTTACAGTCGCCACAACAAGAAGCTCGAATGATTCCACTAAAACATGTTTGCAGAGCATCTTGGGAATCACCTGGTGCAACCGTGACAGACATACTTGCTAAGATCAACTGTAAGAGGTTGGAGGCCATGGTCACCGAACATGGCATTAGAATGTCTCTGGAGCGGAAGATCCTGTATGGTCAGCTACATCTTGGC
>NW_019946550.1:1726-8600 GCF_002910315.2 Salvelinus sp. IW2-2015
AGATAAATCTTACCAATTAATGCTCAGTGGAATATATATATATTTTTTTGGTTCTACACTTCACATACTAGTTTTATTAAGCACATGAAAATACGAAGAAGAATTTCTGACAAAAATGCATTTAGGATGAACCCTTTTTTGAAACTCAAATGGCGTCCTGTAAAGTTAGTAGTAACATCCGGCATCGCCCCATGTCCATGCGCAGTCACAAATGCCAAACCTAGACCAGAGTCAAGGTTAGGCCCAAACCATGTCACTGCTGGCACAGTCTTACTACCCTGTAGACCTATTCTTTCACTTTGGTAAAGCCAATTGTCTGGAAAATCACAATAATGGAAAAAGCCATTCCAATCTACCTAGTTCACTAACTAATACCCTACCCTGAAGAAGAAGTCAAACAGCTTAGAAGAGGCAAGGTTGACCTTTTGGCTTAAGCTGCGTCAAGCATCAGTGTGTGTGGTGTGTGTGTGTGTTGTTTCGTGTGTGTGGTGTGTGTGTGTGTGTGTGTCGGCGTTGCGTGTTGGTGTTGCATGTGCGTCTTTTAAACGTTTTTTTGTGGGTCTTACTTGCTCGGCAAACCACATGAGGAGAGAGATAAGAGATACTAGGAAGGGGAGAGAGGGAGACAGAGATATAGAGAGGAGGAAATAGAGGACAGAGAGCGTCACGGGCAGCAGTGAAACAGTAAACAGAGGAAATAGAGAGGAGACCTGTCAACAAACCTACAACATTGAGCTACCTGTTCTCAGTTATCTACATATATCTGAGGCTAGGGATCTTACCAGCCTGAAGCATTTACAACAAACACACTAAATGGGGACTGTTGCATGCAAGTGTGGTTCTGTGTGTGTGTGTGCTGGCTGCCTCATTATACATAATGACAAACATCCTGCCATTATCAGAGCATTTTCTTCAAAAAAACAACTTGTGTGGCACATGGGTTTCCACTCTTAACCCTCCGTTGTTAATTGAAGAGCTATTCGTGTTACATCACCAAACATTAGTGTTGTTTCAACCACCATACAGAGAGGTATTTTGTCAGCATGTGGGTAGTCCCAGCTCCTGTGGAAGTCAGCTCTTGTGGACCTGGCAGGGAACACAGAGAGCAAGGGAAGCAACCAAGACATGTGCGGACAGGGGTTGTGTGTGTGTGTGTGTGTGTGTGCGAGGGAGGGAAACGAAGACCCAATATGCAATTGGCTTCAGCGATGAGAGAGCCTGATCAGTCAGGATTTCTTATAACATGTTATGTCATTCATATGACAGTCTTTATGACACAGCGTTCATAAAGTCTTACGCTTTCCATGCTTTTTGTTAATAACCATGTTTTGACTTTGTCATATTTTATTTCCTATTCTCTGCGGCATTATGTATTTATTTTATTTTAATTAAATTTTTTACCCCCTTTTCTCCCCATTTTCGTGGTATCTAATATTGTCTCCATCGCGACAAACTACCGTACGGCTCAGGGCAGGACGGAAGGTCGGAGAGCGATGCGTCCTCCGAAACACAACCCAACAAGCGCACTGCTTCTTAACACAGCCGCATCCAACCCGGAAGCCAGCCGCACCAATGTGTCGGGGAAACACCGTTACACCAGCGACCTGGTCAGCGTGCACTGGCGCCGCCGGCCACAGCGAGTCGCTACCGTGCGCGATAGACAAGGATTATCCCTACGGCCAAAACGCTCCCAACCTGGACGACGCTGGGCCATTGTGCCGTCGCCCCCCCTGTCGCGCCAGCTAGCGACAGAGCCTGGGCTCCGAACCCAGAGGTCTCACTCAGACCACTGCAGCCACCCGGGGGCCCTTTCTGGGCCATTATTGACAAGGCATTATTGCAGAGATTGCTCTCTGCTCCAGGATGGAGCTCTATGGAATGATTTACATTCCAAGTTGCTGGTTTCTCTTCATATTTGCAGTTGTCCAAAAACAGGCATCATCCTACCATGAATGAAGGTTTGTAAATGATACTAAGTTCGCTGGGCTGGGGACTTGAGTAACCCAGTGTTATTTTTCAAATTCAATCAAATCAAATCAAATTTGTATTAGTAGATACAACATGGTTAGCAGATGTTTATGCGAGTTGTAGCGAAATGCTTGTGCTTCTAGTTCCGACAATGGCAGTAATAACAACAAGTAATCTAACCTAAACAATTCCACAACTATACCTGTATTACACACACACAGTGTAAAGGGATAAGAGAATATGTACATAAGATATATGATGAGTGGTGGTACAGACGGCATGGCAAGATGCAGTAGATGGTTATAGAGTACGGTAGTTAACGATATGAGTGAGTTACTGTAGGGTATGTAAAGACATAAAGTGGCATAGTTTAAGTGGCTATGTGTACAGTATCTACATAAGATGGCAAGATGGCAGTAGAATGATAGAGGAGATTAAGTATATACATATGAGATGGGAATGTAGGCGTATGTAGAACATTATCTAGTTAAGTGATTGTTTTAAAGTGGCTAGTGGTACATTTTTACATTTATTTCCCATCAATTCCATTTTTAAAGTGGCTGGCGTTGAGTCCATATGTTCGGCAGCGGCCGCTAAATGTATGTGGCTGTTTAACAGTCATGATGGCCTTGAGATAAGAGCTAGTTTTTCGAGGCTCTCGGGGTCCCTGCTTTGATGCACCTGTATGACTCGGCCTTCTGGATGATAGCGGAGTGAAACAGCAGTGGCTTGGGTGGTGTTGTCCTGACAGTGAGTACCAAGTGTTATTTTGAAGCGGCACTGATAGCCATTTTTATTCGGTTGATTGACACCATTCGAACAACAACAAACCATCATGCGTACTTTCATTGTCTCCTGACGAGGATGAGGAGATTCGACTTCATTGCCCTGGCCCTGCCTGGGTGAACCTGGTTAGCGTTGATACATGTCGTGCTGGAACCAGGATCCAACCTCCTCGACATGAGCCAGGTGCCCCGTTTTGGCGACCGCCAAAGTTGTCTCAAAACAAAAAAGTTGGCGTATGTTAAGCACGCTGGATGAGAGGTAGGATTCTGGTGGTCTTTACATGCAGACGGGGTTTGCTTGTTGATTAAAAAGCTTTATTCTGCTTCCCATTAAAACTAGTTACAAAAATCGAACATAGATTTGATGGAAAAAAGCATGTTTCTGAAGAGCATCATGCTGACCTTTTTGAACGACTATGCTGACTGGCTAGCTAATAAACATACTGTGCAGAAATCTGTTCAAAATCTTGTTTTACACAATGTCATATCTCAGTACACAATGTATGTAGCCTGGCTGTATGTAGCCTGCTTGTATGTTAGACTGCTGTATGTAGCCTTTCTGGATGTATCTGCTGTATGTAGCCTGCTTGTATGTGCCTGGCTGTAATGTAAGCCTGCTGTATGTAGCCTTCTGTATGCTAGCCCGCTGTATGTAGCCCGCATGTAGTAGCCCTGTTATGTAGCCCGCTGTAGTATCCTTGCGGTATGTTAGCCTCTGTATGTAGACTGCTGTTATGTAAGCCTGCTGTATGTATCCTGCTGTATGTAGCCTTGCTGTATGTTCAGGCCCGCTGTATGTAGCCTTCTGTATGTAGCCCACTGTATGGTAAGCCTGCTGCTATTTAGCCTGCTGTATGTAGCCTGCTGTATGTATCCTAGCTGTATGTAGCCGTTGCTTATGTAGCCTGCTGTATGTTAGCCTGCTGTATGTACCCGCTGTATGTAGCCTGCTGTATGGTAGACTGCTGTATGTAGCCTGCGTGTATGTAGGCCCTGTATTGTAGCCTTCTGTATGTAGTCCTGCTGTATGTTAGCCTGCTGTATGTAGCCTTGTGTATGTAAGCCCTACTGTATGTAGCCTACTGTATGTAGCCTGCTGTATGTAGCCCCCTGTATTTAGCTTCTGTATGTATCCTGCTGTATGTAGCTGCTGTATGTTAGGCCTGCTAGTATGTAGCCTACTGTATAAGCCTGCTGTACTGTAGACGCTGTAGAGCCTTCCTGTAATGTATCCTGCTGTATGTGCCTTCTGTATTTAGCCTGCCTGTATGTAGCCTGCTGTATCGTAGCCTGCTGTATGTAGCCTTCTTGTATGTAGGCTTACTGGTATGTAGCCTGCTGTATGGTAGCCCCTTGTATGTAGACAGCTGTATGTTAGACTTTCTGTAATGTATCCTGCTGTATGTAGCCTGCTGTACTTAGCCTGCTGTATGTTAGCACTCTGTATGTAAGCCTGCTGTATGTAGCCTTGCTGTATGTAGCCTCTGTATGTAGCTTGCTGTATGTTAGCCCGCGTGATGTAGCTGATATGTCAGGACGGCTGTATGTAGCCTTCTGTATTAGCCGCTGTATGTAGCCTGCTGTATGTAGCCTGCTGTATGTCATCCTGCTGTATTAGCCTGCTGTATGTAGCCTGCTGATACGTAGCACTGCTTTATGATAGACTGCTGTATGGAGGCCTGCTGTATGTAGCCTGCTGTATGTAGCCGCTGTATGTAGCCTGCTGTATGTAGCCCGCTGTATGTAGCCTGCTGTATGTAAGCCTTCTGTTGTAGGCCGCTGTATGGGAGACTGCATGGTATGTTCATCCTGCTGTATGTCATCGCGTGCTGTATGTAGCCTTGCTGTAATGTAGCCCGCTGTATGTATAGCCCACTGTATGTAGCCGCGTATGTAAGGGCCTGCCTGTACGTAGCCTGCTGTATGTAGCCTGCGTGTATGAGCCCACTGTATGTAGCCCGCTCGTATGTAGCCTGCTGTATGTTAGCCGCTGATAGTGTAACTGCTGTATATTTAGATAAGTGTTTCTGGACTGAGCGAAACAAAGATCCATTTAAAGCAACATCTATATGCACTATGGCAGGGTCATCATATTATTTTGTTAATTGTGAGATGAGGAAGCAGTTTTAGGTCAGGAAGACTTTTCACTTGCTACTATTAGTTGAACACGACACACCAACTTCCAATTCTTACTACTACTTACTGGACTATACTTCTAGTTACTAATAATTACTTCCACTATTACTACTACTGGACCTATACTTCTCAGTACTAATAATACTCTCCAATTATCTACTGGACTTACTTCTAATACTATATAGTGTCCACTCATTATAGTACTGGGACTATTACTTCTAGTACTAATTATACTCTCCACGTATTATACTACTGGACGTATACTGTAGTACTAATAATAATAGTGTCCACTTATTATATACTGGACTATAACTATCTAGTAACTATTAATACCTCTCCACTGATTATTGTACTGGACGTATACTTCTGTACTAATACTACTTTCCACTATTATAGTACTGACTATAACGTCTAGTACAAATAACTACTCTTCATGTTATACTTGGACCATACTTCAGAGTACTAATATTTACTCTTCCATATACTTGGACTATACTTCTCGTACTAATACTACTCTTTAGTTTACTACTATTGGACTGTATACTTCGAAGTACTAATATACCCCCCATATATACTTGCTGGACCATACTTCTAGTACTAATAATACTCTCCACTATTATACTACTGGACTATACTTCTAATACTAATAATACTCTCCACGATTATACTACCGGACTATACGTCGGATACTAATAATACTCTCCACTATTATACTACTGGACTATACTTCTAATACTAATAATACTCTCCACTATTATACTACTGAACTATACTTATGATACTAATAATACTGTTCACTATTACTACTACTGGACTATACTTCTAGTACTAATAATATTCTCCACTATTATTGCTGCTGGACTATACCTCTAACACCAATAATACTCTCCACCGTTATTACTTGGACTATGCATCCGATATCAATAATACTCTCCACTATTATACTACCGGACTATAATTCTAATACTAATAATACGATCCACTATTATACCACTGCACTATACTTCTAGTACTAATAATACTCTCCAGTATTATTACTACTGGACTATACTTCTGATACTAATAATACTCTCCACTATTATACTACTGGACTCTGGACTATACTTCTGATACTAATAATACTGTTCACTATTATTACTACTGGACTATACATCTAATACTAATAATACGCTCCACTATTACTACTACTGGACTATACTTCTAGTACTAATAATACTCTCCATTATTATTACTGCTGGACTATACTTCTAATACTAACAGTACTCTCCACTTTTACTACTACTACTACTACTGCTGCAGCGGTACACTTTTATACCATTTACAAGTATGCATCGGTAAATCAAATCAAATATTATTTGTCACTTGCTTCGAAAACAACAGGTGTAGACTAACAGTGAAATGCTTTCTTACGGGTCCTTCCCAACGTTGCAGAGAAAAAGATTGAAAAGTAAAACACGTAATAATAAGTGTTATAACACTTTACTTGACATCTAGCATTATAACACTTTATGACACGGTCATAACTATGTCATAATATGTCATAACAGCTGGTATAACTTGTCAAACCTGTCATAATATGGTTATAACAGAGTCATGACACATTTAGACCTGTTGTGACATATATTGTGTTATTTTATGGCTGGTTATGACACCTGCATAAGAGTGTCAAAACCCACAAAACCTACCACACAAGGCAAAACATTCCTTTGCATCATAGCCTACTTGTCAACAGTATGTCTATGTTATCTAACATTTTCCCGAAATTGACCATGTTAAATTATCATTGTAATTGCGCACACATTGATGTCAGACATGCACCTACCCCAATGCTCTGTTGCTGATGACTGGGGTGAATGCAGGAGCAGATTTCAGGAGCAGGACAAGACACCCTCTTTTTGACTGATGACTGACATAAGGGCATGTACGTGATAGGCCTATCTGGCTTATATGATTATGATGGTCATAATGCTTCTTGACAGTGTCAT
>NW_019946550.1:14805-31513 GCF_002910315.2 Salvelinus sp. IW2-2015
GCTACTCATTCAAGGGTTTTCTTCATTTTTACTATTTTCTAATGGACCGTCGTAATGATGACCCGTCGTTTCTCTTTGCTTATTTGAGCTGTTCTTGCCATAATATGGACTTGGTCTTTTACCAAATAGGGCTGTTTTCTGTATACCACCCCTACGTTGTCACAACACAACTGATTGGCTCAAATTTATTAAGAAGGAAAGAAATTCCACAAATGAACTTTTAACAAGGCACACCTGCTAATTGAAATGCATTCCAGGTGACTACCTCATTAAGCTGGTCGAGAGGATGCCAAGAGTGTGCATCATCAAGGCAAAGGGTGGCTACTTTGAAGAATCTAAAATCTAAAATATATTTTTTGGTTACTACAGTACATGATTCCATATGTGTTATTTCATAGTTTTGATGTCTTCACTATTATTCTATAATGTAGAAAATAGTGAAATAAAGAAAAACCCTTGAATGAGAAGGTGTGTCCAAACTTTTGACTGGTACTGTACGTCTACCTCAATGATCTCATCCCCCTGCACATCAACTTAGTACTGGTACCCCTTGTACAGTTGAAGTCGGAAGTTTACACACACCTTAGCCAAATACATTTAAACTCAGTTTTCACAATTCCTGACATTTAATCCAAGGAAAAATTCCCTGGTTAGGTCAGTTAAGATCACCGCTTTAAGAATGTGAAATATCAGAATAATTGTAGAGAGAATGATTAATTTCAGCTTTTATTTCTTTCATCACATTCCCAGTGGGTCAGAAGTTTACATACACTCAATTAGTATTTGGTAGCATTGCCTTTAAATTGTAATTCTGGTCAAACGTTTCAGGTAGCCTTGCACAAGCTAGTAGCTGTGTCCAAACTTTTGACTGGTACTGTACATGTAACTACACTCTTAGAAAGAGGTGCTATCTAGAACCTTAAAGGGTTCTTTGACTGTCCCCAGAGGATAACCCTTTGAAGAACTATTTTTGGTTCCAGGTAGAACCCTTTTGGGTTCTATGTAGAACCCTTTCTACAGAGGGTTCTACATGAAACCCAAAAGAGTTCTAACTGGAACAAAAAAGGGTACTCCTATGCGGACAGCCGAAGAACCCTTTTGGAACTCTTTTTTTCTAAGAGTGTAGGAATAAGGTGACTAGACAACAGGGTAGATAATAAACAGKAGCAGGTTTTCCCATTCTAAGTTATGCACTCCAAATGGCACCCTATTCCCTAATTAGTGCACTACTTGTCACCAGGGCTCATAAGGCCAATTGGGAGGCACTTTGTGAGCCCAGAACAATCTCAGTGCAGATCTCCGTTAGTGTAGTTACTGTAAGTTCATGGTATCCGTGACCTCAAATCCCGTGGGAAGGAGCTTTGGTGTGTGTGTCCGTGCCCATGTGTGCACTTGTGTGCATGTGTGTGCACGTGTGTATATTAATGCGTGTCTGTGTTTGCACGTGCATGTGTGTGCAGTGTGTGCAGTGTGTGCAGTGTGAATGTTAGGAGTCTGATTAAGCCATATTCAGGAGGCTCTAGCAGCAACATGCTGCTGTTTTCAGGGAAGAAAAGATCTCTTATCTCTAACTCCACCATTGCTTCAGCAGATTCTCAGAACACTTATGACACACACAAGCACACAAGCATGCACGGACACACAGACGCACACAGACACACACATACACACGTACACATACACACACACAGACAGGCTTCCTAATTGAATTTCCGAATTTCCCTGCAGAGTGTCCCTCTCCATTAGCCTGTGTGCCGGCCGGGAGGAGTGTGTGTGAGAGTGTGTTAGCACCACACACWCACGCAGCACACACACACACTCTAACGGCCATGCCCCAGAGATACTCCTACCAGAAGAGGAAAGCCAGCACGGCAGCAGCTCGGAGGATGGAGAGGCGAGGCAGGGACTCTGGGAAGACCAACAACACCAACACTAGCCACAGCCACCCTCCAGAAGCTAGCCATGCTCTCCAGGTATGGAATCTGTTTGTTGCACACAGCTCGTCAGGCTGGTTGATTTGGCTGAAAAGGCTGGTTAAAGCCAACGTGTAGCGGAATTACAGAACAGCCTCGCTGGGTGTCTAATGCCTTTTTGGTTGGAATACGAGGTACAGTAGCAACGGTTTACCTTTTCCTTTTCCTTTTACTTCTTCTTCTTCTTCTCTCCAGGTCCCTGATCCTCTGTCCTCCAGGGCCAGTGATGATGCCCCAGCCCGAGAGAGACCGCCAGGGGAGGGCTGGGAGGGAGACGGGGGCTTGGGGAGAGATGGGAAGGGGACAGGGAGGTGGAGAGGTCCCGGAAGAAGATCCAGGAAGGACCCCAGGAGAGTGGAGGAACTATGCAGGCATCTACACAGCCACCCATAGGGGCCACCAACACACTCAGGGCTACGGAGAACACAAGAGGAATATGAGGAGGTCCTTCAGTATCAAGGTCTGAATGGGGTTATTTGCTTATCACATTATGGCGTTTTTTTTTGGACATTTCAATGATATATTACATCATATGTGGCGCTAAGCCAACAGGGTTGCTGTTTGCAAAGTGGCATTAACAATGTATGTCTCCTGGTCCTGAATTATGACTGTTATGCACTAAGTGCTATCTTTGCATTGGCTGTTTTTATCAATGCATTTGTAGAAATAATGTGAAAAGATGTTTTATGCACATATAATTGTTAATGACATCAAAACACAGTATCACTTAACTAGGAGAACTATGATAAGAAGTTTGAATGAATCTGGAAAAACAGAAAATGTATGTCAGTCCAGTCCCTCAGGCAGTGTATTGGTCAGACATGTAGATCCTTTCTCAGCTGACAGCTAGGCATCAACATGGGTTAGCATACCGTGTTCATCTACCGTACATGTTGAGTGTTCAGGCTGTTACTGCTACTCCCAGAGGAAACCAAGCTGAACATCCGGCCTTCACAAGCATATGACTTCCTTCTTGTTATGTGTGCTGGGTAGAGAGTGTTAGTTGCTCAAAAGGGGTCTGATACTCACTTTGAAACACGGACATTCTCAAAGATCATGCATTGAAGGCAATGGGAGATTTGTGAGGGGGAAATGAATAATGCATGTTGATCTCAAGTTAGGTTTCGTCTCAATATGAAAAGCATTTAGGAGAAAAAATATACAACACAGTATTGTATCTGAAGTTTGAGTCAGAGTATGAAGAACTCCTGGTCCTGCCCATAATATAGTCTGGAATGTGTTCTCTAGTCATCTCTGTCTGGCTGTGTTTCTTGTGCAAATGCATAACAGCAATCACATGGCATGTGTCAGAGGGCTGAGTGCTGCTGTTGGGCCTGTTTAACTCACACACAAAGGCAGTGTTTGTTGTGAACCAGGGGAGGGGAGAGGCATTAGGCCATAGTGGAAGAGAACATGTTACTAGCTAACACAAGGCTATGAGGACATTGTACTGATGTCATAGAGCCTCGGGACAATGTGGCCATGTTCAAATAATGAATAAATGCGCCCTTCGTTCCTTCATCCCTCCCCTATTTGAGGTTATGACTGGTCTGTTAGTCTTCCTCCTAGCTATGTGTTATAAGATAAAAGCCTCACATCTGTCAGTAGCTGTGAACTCACCTGGCTGATTCTATTCAGGCCAATCTTAGCCAGATTGATGTCAGGAATACTGTTCAGTAGAGACTGATTATATTCAGGCCAATTAGCCAGATTGATGTCAGGAATTACTGTTCCATAGAAGACTGATTATATTCAGCCCACTTCAGCCAGATTGATGTCAGGAATTACTGTTCCATAGCAGAACTAAATCAGAGTTCATGAATGAATGAACGCTACTTACTTCATCATTAGGATAACATGAGGACTAGTCACAAGACAATGTGATCCTATGGACATTCAGAGAGAACCCCAAGGTTACCCTGAAGTCTATGAATGAACTCTACTCATCAACGTTAGGTGGATTCCATGTCAACTCATTAACAATTCATTTGTTGATACTGAAGCGGAAGGCTGTCATATAAAAACTGTCATACAAAAGTCCTACTGTTGATTATGACAAGACACACCTGGTGGTGAGACAGAGGAGAGAGCTTGTTAGTGTCCAACCGGTCACAAATTAATTGAGAAGTTCACATAGAAAAAAAAGTATTGATTCCTTTTTCAAATCAACACCTGAATTGGCCTGGGAGAAATGGAATTGAGCCCAATCCTGCTACTCTGAGCTGACAGAAGGCTATGTCACTGGACAGTCGATACAGACATTCAGATATATGGAAAAAGATCACAAGTGAAACAAATATTGAGCAGACATTCACTGTGTTTTTACATTGTTTTGTATTTATATCCTGTGCCACATTAGAATGTGTGTTTAATACCTCTGGGTTGTTGTTCTTTATATTCACATAGAGTATATAATGGAAGAAGGAGAAACATTGAACGGGATATAGAGAGGGGGTTCCTTGTGCTGCAGGTTACAGTTTTACCCACCAGCCCAGACTCAGCCACTGTACCGCACAGTCAGACTACAGCATTTTACCTCAAACAATGTGAAGCCATAGTGGTGTGGAGCAATACCTTTACTACGGTTCCAAACATGGCTCCTGCATTTCATAAGGACAATGTCTTGTTAGATTTAAGTTAATCATATGGTTCTCTTTAAAAAGGAGCCTAAACACACTAGTGGTTGTCTCATAAAAGTAACTTACACACACTGTGGTCCAGTTCATAGACCTATAAACGCTCTACTACTCTGCTATTTGTTCTGAAGCTGTCAACCCGTTAACTCAAGGTCTAGATTTGGTCATAAAGCTGGCTTTTATAACCCTGCATAGAGGTGCCCTTGTGTTGGCTCTGCTGGACTGGACTGTGTTGGTGTAAGAAATGTATCTAATGTCTCAGAGTAGGAGAGCTGATTTAGGATCAGCTTTGCCTTTTAGATCACGATGAATAAGATAATACAGATAGGGGTGACCTGATCCTAGATCAGCACTCCTACTCTGAGCTGCTCGATACATAGGCAGTATATGTACAGTGGCCCTAAAGTTGTACGGTGGCCCTAATGGTCAAATTAGCTTTGTTCCAGGCAATGTGTTGCCTTAACCCCTCTGAAGATCCATCCCCAACTTCCCTGGTTTTACTCTCTGAACAAACATATTTTATGCTATCGTAAKATGTTGAAACCATCCATATGAACCATTGAAATCAGCATAATGCGGCTTCATCAACTGAGTGCTAGCCTTTTCACATACTTGTATCGCTCCTTGACTTATAACACCCTTGTCTAATGAATGGCGCCTGAGAAGAAGGCTGACGTTTTACTTGTTCCTATCCAATTGTGTTGTTTTGTTTGTTTCTTTGCGTTGTTTGTAACTTATTTTGTAACTTATTTTGTACATAATGTTGCTGCTACCGTCTCTTATGACCAAAAATAACTTCTGGACATCAGAACGGCGATTACTCACAACAATCTGGCAGAATCCTATTTTTCCTTTAACGAGTCTGACAAGCCCAACGTGAATGATATACAGCTTTCCCGGGAACAGGCCCAGATCCCCGTCATTTGCGTGAAGAGAAGGCGKAGAAAAAGGGGCCAGAGGGCCGGCCGCCTTCTGAGAATTTGTAGGCGATCGAAAAAACCACCACTCCCTTCCATTCTGCTAGCAAACGTGCAATCTTTGGAAAATAAAATAGATGACCTATGTGGAAGATTAAACTACCAATGGGACATTCAAAACTGTAATATCTTATGCTTCACGGAGTCGTGGCTGAACGACAACATTATCAACATACATCTGGCTGGTTATACGCTGCACCGGCAGGATAGAACACCGGCGTCTGGTAAGACAAGCGGCGGCGGACTATGTATTCTTGTAAATAACAGCTCGTGCAGGATATCTAAGGAAGTTTCGAGGTTTTGCTCGTCTGAAGTAGAGTATCTCATGATAAGCTGTAGACCACACCATTTACCTAGAGAGTTTTTATCTGTGTTTTTCGTAGCTGTCTACATACCACCACAGACTGAGGCTGACACTAAGACCGCACTCAATTAGTTGTATTCCGCCATAAGCAAACAGGAAAATGCTCACCCAGAGGCGGTGCTCATAGTGGCCGGGAACTTTAATGCAGGGAAACTTAAATCGGTCTTACCAAATTTCTATCAGCATGTTAAATGTGCAACCAGAGGGAAAAACCTCTGGACCACCTTTACTCCCCACACAGAGACGCATACAAAGCTCCATTTGGCAAATCTGACCATAATTCTATCCTGCTGATTCCTGCTTACAGGCAATAATTAAAGCAGGAAGCACCAGTGACTCGATCAATAAAAAGTGGTCAGATGACGCAGATGCTAAGCTACACGACTGTTTTGCTAGCTCAGACTGGAATATGTTCCGGGATTGCTCCGATGGCATTGAGCAGTACACCACATCAGTCATTGGCTTCATCAATAAGTGCATCGATGACGTCACCCCCACAGTGACCGTACGTACATACCCCAACCAGAAGCCATGGATGACAGGCAACATCAGCAGTGAGCTAAAGGCTAGAGCTGCCGCTTTCAAGGAACGAGACTCTAACCCGGAAGCTTATAAGAAATCCTGCTATGCCCTCCGACGAGCCTATAAGACGAGCTAAACTACTTCTGTGCTCGCTTCGAGGCAAATAACACTGAAACATGCATGAGAGCACCAGCTGTTCCGGAAGACTGTGTGATCATACTCTCCACAGCCGATGTGAGTAAGACCTTTAAACAGGTCAACATTCACAAGGAAAAAAGGCGATGACCTCAGGCTTGGATAGTTCCAGGATGATATAGTGAAGGCTTTTCTGTTCCATAAAAGTGTCCAATGTATGTTGGAACCATCGTCACCGGTTTGGCCTCAGGCCATACAGTGTGCAGCAGAAAGATAGCTGACATCATAAGGAGACAGTGCCGTTGGCTTGGGCGGAGTTGTAAGAGTGAGGGGTTGGCCGTTTGCCCGCTCACAAAGTACCTGGGGGTAAGTGTGGTGACTTTCCAAATGTTGATGCCCTCTCTGAGAGAGAAAGATAAGGGTGCATGGGGATAGGCAGGAAGTGGCGACTTCAACGATAAAGGTTTTCCCCTGGAAAAAAATGGGGAAATCACACGCCTCGGGGTGGGAGATAGAATAGAGAGAAGGTTGGAATAAGTGGGGGGAGAGCGTATGTTGAATCTAGAGTTGGGTGGGGGTGTGTTGGGGAGTGCTGTGGTCTGGATGTAGTCCTCTTTGGTGGGTCTCTATGTGTAGGTCCAGGGTGGGGTGCTGAAGGTCTTGAGGTGTAATAGATAGAGTCTGGGTGGGAGGTGTCTATTCGATCCCTTGTCTGCTCCATGTGTGAGTGTTGGGCGCCTGAATATATAGAGAGCAGATAGTCCCCGGGAAAGAGGTTGGAGCGACCACTGCCTCCGCCTTAGTACGTGCAGAATAGGACCTGGCTCATCAAGGCTGTTCAAACAGTCCAGGGTTGAGCCTGGTCGGAGAGGCAAACATTTTGGTATTTGCAAGAGTCACTAGGGAATGCTGCGTTTACAAACGAGAATCCGCTGATTCGTAGCAGGCCATCGGAAGTCTTCTGTTTGTTCGTGGTAGCAGAGATGATATAACGACCTTGTGCATTGGGTTGAACGCAAAGAGATAGAAAGCTTTTACTTTCGATCACACTAATCCTTAGACTGAACCACCCGTGCCTGTGGACAAAACACCTTTCCCTGCTGTGCGTCTCAGTACGTCGTTTGGGATAGAGATGTATTATTATAGTGGCAGGTTAGAGCACGGAGTTTGTCCCATCAGACCATTGAAGGTCTAAAAAGGGCGCACTGGGTGTTTGGAGCCACTTCAGCAGTTTTAGATACACTGTGTTTGGGAAAAAGTTTTTTTTCTTCTATAAATTTCCATTTGAGTCCATAAGGAGAAAAATTATGTCTTTAGTGTTTTGTCCTCTAGTGGTGTGGGGGGTTGTCAGCGAGGGCTATCAAGGGTGGCTGCATGGGGGGCCTGGTCGCCTCAGCGGGGGAGGAACATGTGAGAGCTGTGGAGCTTGGGCGTTTTTCTTTCTTTCTGTTCGTCCTGTGATCGTTGACTCTATGGTCAGGTAGATGTGGACTGCTATCTGCGAGTCGCTGATACGAGACTTTTGATCGGTGATGAGGTGGGCCTGTTCTGCTGGCTTCTCCTGTGGGGATGGCCACCTCCTAGTTGGATTGGTTCTCTGAATCACATGGCACCATCCCCCTCAACCATCATACGCATCCAGCAGTCAGGGTGATACCTTCTCCATCCATGCCCTCATCCCTCTCCTCCAGCCACGTCTCGATCCTCTCCTCTAGTGCTCTGTTCTGCTCCTGCTCCTTGCTTTGCTCTTTCTCCAGTGAAGTTGTCTCTTAACTGTCAGAGTCCAGAATGTGTCTCTCTCCACTCCAGCTCCCTCCTGGTCTGGTTAAGGGGGTGTTGTTTGTGCTGGACTGTTGTCTGGTCTGTGCTGACTGGAGTGTAATCATCTGCTGTTCCCACCTCAACCTCCCTTCACCTCACAGCTGGTGAACTTTTCCTATCATCATTCATAAGGGAGAAAGGAAGTGGGCCTGTCTGAGGACACCGTAGCTTGACTGTGGATCGTGACTGAAGGTTTTTGGCCCGTCTGTGGATTTGTTTTATATGATGAAGAGTTTGGTCTGACACACTGCTTGGGGTGGGGGTATCTTTTATCATTTTAGGGAGAGCTTCTCTCTGCTGGGGACCTAATTCTTTGTAATTAGCAGCGTGAAAGCTCAAGCTCGAGAAACTGTTTGTGGGTTGCCCTGTTTACACCAATACTGTTCCAGACTTATTAGATTTATGTTAGCCTTGACTCAGAGTCCATCGTTGCTCCAAGTTATCAAACTGGAGTTTCACCCCTCGTTAACCCTCTCTTAAAGAGGGGTAGTGTCGCTAACTATACGCACTGTGCCATGCAAGGGGATGGTTATTGTGTGGAAGATACAGAGCTTGCTGATAGATGCCCATTTTGTAATAGTCAGCACACAATTAGATGTCTTCTTGATTTCAAATAAGGAACGCTTCAATCTTTGGATGCACTTTTTCTTGCCTTGTCCATTCTTTTACACTCCCAGGGTACCTGTATTTTAAATTACCATCTGAACACGCAGGAAGGGACCTTCTAGCCTCTCCCATTTTTCTGGGCGCTTTTTGGGTGGCACTATCGCACTCCTGACATTCGTTGGCTATAATGGTCTTGTGACCCACCTCTCACTTGACAGTCAGTGACGCTAGTTGAAGCTGTATCAAGCTTTGTGCATTTATTGTTTCATTCAATGCTTATAAAGTAATGTCATGTAGTTTTTCTTCCTTGGCTTTTGGCAATAGAATATAGTTTTCAGCACATAACTTACTGCACTCAGTCCCAGGTTGGTGGTGTTTTCAGCAACTTACTGTTTGTTCTTCCAGAGCAAATATTGCTGGTGTAATTAGCCTTGGTTATTGATGAATCTTTGGAGGTGATTCGTAATATCCGTCAAATCAGGGGGTTGTTAAGGTTTCTGAGTATTCTGAATTTGAATTATAGGGTTATGTTGTAGAGGGTGCGATCCTGTCAATCGTGTTCCTGACAAAAAATCCACAGTTTAAACTACTCATAATCCTCTATTTTTTTAAAGAAAATGCTGAAAAATGCAGGAAGCTCTCTGATCACTCTCGACCTCTCTCTCTCTTATCTTGCTATCTGTGGGCTCTCTCTCCTCTCTCTGGTGTGGGTAGCCAGTCTGCTCTCTCTGTCTCTCTTCTGCATTTCTCTTTCTCTCTCTTTACTTACTGACTTTATTGTCCCATGGGAAATTGTGTTGCAGTGTCATGTACACGCTGGCCTTATCTGGGTCGATAGGCATACATTCAGCCGGCCTATTTAGAGGGATAATCACACGCTGGCACAAATGATTGTCTAGTCGTTTGGTTTTTCTCCTCTTCATTTTCTCTCTGCTCCTTTCGCCATAGTCTGTGTGTGTGCCAGTCTCTCTCTGTCTCTCTGTCTCTTGTCCTCTTCTCTCTGTCACTCCTATTGTCTCTCTTCCCTCTGTGAATGTGCATGCTGCGTGTGTTGAGTTCTCTGCAGTATAGACTTCTGTATCTCTCAAACAGACTTGCTTGGCTGGGTCCAGATATACGTGTGACCTAGCATGAAACAGCTTCAACATGTCCTCAGTCCAACCTGTGAAAATGATTACAACATTGGATGAGGGAGGAAGAACCTGGGAGGGCCTTTCCACGTAGTGTGAAAAGCTGCTTCAACAGCAAGTGGGGAATACCGAATGAACTCTTCAAGCACAGGACTTCAACACCTATATCTCCATTCACTGAGATACTGACCCTACTGAGGCAATATAATATCTCTCTCTCTCCCCTTATTCATCCAAATGGCCGACATGCCAAATAAAGTCATCACTACTTCGCTATTCCAAGTTCTGTTTTGGAGACACACTTTTCTACAGGTTCACGCCAGATGAGGATAGGGCCCTCATCAATTTGATTGAGTTGATCATTTGGAATGTCTCTGTCAATTTCTACCAGCTCTTTTTTCCCGTACAAATATACGCATAGTGTCAGCTGCAGTGCTGCTGCTAGCAAGGCCTATCATTCACTGTTTGTTTCATTGTACCTCTTCCATTTCTGAAGGCAATGCAACAGATTCTGCCACCACAGATTCCATCTGCGTGGGGTCTGGGCCAAGTGGTGTCTGGGCCCAGTGGTGTCCTGGGCAGTGACGTGATGTGCTGGGCCACAGTGTCTGATGTGTAGTGATGGGAATGCTGGGCTACAGCATGTAGAGCAATACCAGACCCACCACAGATTAGTGAGCTAGAGGTGATGACGGAGAATAAAACTACTGTAACACAGTTGGAGGTCGCAAAATGGTACGCCTATTCCCTATATTGTTCAATACTTTGGTCAAAAATAGTAAACTATACAGGGAATAGGGGCCAATTGGGACTCACAGGAACATATTATGGGATGTATTATTAGAATGGCAGCCATAGCAGTTTGTTATAAAAAAAAATTGAATTGCCCAAGTGCAAACCTCCCACTGCATGGCACTCAAGCAGGCTCAAAGTATTGAAGTAAAACAAATACGATTTTGAACCAGGTCTGGAATGACCCAAGAGTCTGGTAATTTTATTTTTTCTTCATTTCAGCAACAGAACAGTGGCGATGTGAGGCATGCTACCTTCACTGAATAGGCTGTTATGTGGCTGTTCCTGGAGCGGTGCCTCCCTCCCTCCCCCTCTGTGCCTTGCAGCCATGGCCGTTCTGGCTGCCTCTCCCCCTCTGTTCCGGCATGGCCGTCAGACACTGTCCGTTAAAAGGTTGCAAGCGTGTCTGTACTCTAGAGGTAACTGCCAGGAGAGGCCAGAAGAAAGACATGTAGACAGAAGCTTCAGAAATGTCTTTGAAGCTTTTCTCTGAGAACTTAAACATAGCCAAAATAGCCACTGTTGTTTGGCAGTGTGGTGTCATTAACCAGTACACTTTGCTCAATCTGCTGCATGCATTCCCCAATCTGATGTACACCAGACCTGTAACGGCATCTTAGAAAACCATGAACTAAGGTATAATCACTTATGCTAACAGCCATGGTGAATCAAGTTCCAATGATATTACATAAAAGACATAACTAATATAAGATAAACCTGAAAGGGATTACTTCGGGATTTTGGCAATGAGGAGCCCTTTATCTACCTCCCAGAATCAGATGAACTCATGGATACATTTGTATGTCTCTGTGTCAGTATGAAGCATGCTAGTAGATACCATAGACTTCCCAGTAATTGCACTAATGCTAGTTAGCATTGGCTCGCAAAAGTACCTCTAACTTCCTTCATGCTGGAACCGAGAACATACAAATATTATCGCATGAGTTCATCTGACTCTGGGGAAGAACTACAGATCAAAAGTATGTGGACACCTGCTCGTTGACATCTCATTACAAATTCATGGACATTAATATGGAGTTGGTCTCCCCTTTGCTGCTTAAAAGCCCACTTCTGGAAGCTTTCTATTAGATGTTGGAACATTGCATTGTTGGGACTTGCTTCCATTCAGCCAAAACAGTATCAGTGAGGCCCGGCACTGAGTTGGGCGATAAGGCAGGCTCGCAGTCGGCGTTATTCATCCCAAAGGTGTTCGATGGGTGAGGTAAGGGCTCGTGTGCAGGCCAGTCAAGTTCTTCCACACGTATCTCGACACAATTTCTGAATGGACCAAGCTTTGTCAAGGGGGCATGTCATGCTGAAACAGGAAAGGTCCTTCCTAAACTGTTGCCACAACTTGGAAGGCACAGAATCGTCTAGAACAGTGTTCCCAACCAGGGGTACTAGGAACCCTGGAGGTGTTTGGCCTATCCTCAAGGTGTTACATGAGAAGACTCATTGAGACCATAGACATGTAAAATGCACATGAGGGGGTTTTCAGGGGTACTCCGGGCAAAGCAAAATTCAGTTGGTGGACAGTAAGACAAAAGTTGGGAACCCTTGGCCTAGAATGTCATTGTTTGCTGTAGCGTTAAGATTTCCCTTCACTGGAACTAAGGAGCCTAGTCCGAACCCGAAAAACAGCCCCAGACCATTATTCCTCTCCCCAAACTTTACAGTTGCACTATGCATTGGGGCAGGAAGCATTCTCTTGGCACTCCGCCAAACCAGATAGTCCGTTGGACTACCAGATGAAGCGTGATTCATCACTCCAGAGAATGCGTTTCACTGCTCCAGAGTCAAATGTCAGCAAAGCTTTAACAAATTCATGCCAAGCTTGGCCATTGACCCGCACGGTGATCTTAGGCTTGTGTGTGGCTGCTCGGCTGATGGAAACCCATTTCATGAGCTCCTGACGAACAGTTCTTGTGCTACGTTGCTTCCCGGCAGTTTGGAACCCGGTAGTGAGTGTTGAAACCGAGGACAGATGATTTTTACCACGCTACGTGCTTAGCACATGGCGCCCCTTTATGGAGTTGTGTGGCTACGCTTTGCGGCTGAGCCGTTGTTGCTCCTAAACGTTTCCACTTCAAATAAACAGACTTACAGTTGACCGGGCAGCTCTAGCAGGGAAAACTTTGACGAACTGACTTGTTGGAAAGATGGCATCCTATGACGGTGCCACTTGAGAGTCACTGAGCTCTTCAGTAAAGCCATTCTACTGCCAATGTCTATGGAGATTGCATGGCTGTGTGCGTCGATTTTACTCACCTGTCAGCAACGTGTGGCTGAAAAATAGCCAAATCCACTAATATGAAGGGGTGCCACTACTTTTGTATAATAGTGATATGAACCTCATTGATTAATCCCGACTATCCTTAGGACTTATTAAAGGCACGCATGCTTCATAATGCATTTGCTCGCTAATCTTATGCTCGTATGCTCTGTGATCTCCTCCCTTCCTCCCTGCTACACGTCTTGTCGCTCCGATCTGGGCTGCTATCGCCATTGTCTGTCGGCCCAGACCTCCTCATCGCCCCTCGTACACACATCCTAGAAACGGCTTACTGCACCAATAGGACAGAAGTTAGCACAAATATCTATGCAGGGCAGTACCGTCTCCTGGCCAATACAAGTTAGCAAAGGGGAACAGCACCAAGTACTCCCTGTGCCAATAGGACAGATAGTTGCACTAAGGATATCGAATGCGGGCAGTACTCCTATGCCGTGCAATAGGCAACGTAGTACACAAAGGGGATATATGTAATAGTGGGCAGTAATCTCCTGTAAGCAATAGGACAGTTAGTTAGAACAAGAAGTGGATATCTATGCAGGCGGCGTACTTCTCCTGGCATCAGGACGTAGTTAGCCGGGGACATACTTTGCAGGGCAGTACTCTACTGTGCCAATGGAAAGATAGTTAGACAAGGGGATATCTATGAGGGGAGATATCTGTGCAATAGACAGAGTTAGCCAAGGGGATCATCGATGCAGGGGCAGTACTCTCTGTGCCAATAGGAGATGAGTTAACAAGGGATATTATGCAGGGGCGTATCTCCTGTGCCAATAGGACAAGAGCGTTGCACAAAGGGGGTATCTATGCAGGGGCAGTACTCTCCTGTGCAATAGGACAGATAGTTGCAGAGGGGATATCTATGCAGGGGGCAGTAATCTCTACTGTGAGCAATAGGACAGATACGTTAGCACAAAGGGGAATATCTATGCGGGGCAGTACTCTCCTGCTGCAATAGGACAGATAGTTAGCACAAGGGGATATCTATGCAAGGGGCAGTACTCTACCTGTGCCAATAGGACAGATAGTTGACACAAGGGGATATCTATGAGGGGCAGTACTCTCCTGTGCCAATAGGACAGAGGTTAGCACAAGGAGGTATCTATGCGGGGCAGTACTCTCCTGTGCCATAAGACAGATAGTTAGCACAAGGGGGTATATATGCAGGGCAGTACTCTCCTGTGCCAATAGGACAGATAGTTAGCACAAGGGGGTATCTATGCAGGGGCAGTACTCTCCTGTGCCAATAGGACAGATAGTTAGCACAAGGAGGGTATCTATGCAGGGCAGTACTCTCCTGTGCCAATAGGAACAGATAGTACACGAAGGGTATCATGCAGGGCAGTACTCTCCTGTGCCATAGGACAGATAGTTAGCAAAGGGGTATCTATGCAGGGGCGTACTCTCCTGTGCCAATAGGACAGATAGTTAGCACAAGGGGTATATGCAGGGCAGTACTCTCCTGTGCCAATAGGACGTAGTGCACAAGGAGTTCTGCAGGGCATACTCCTGTGCCAATAGGACAGATAGTTAGCACAAGGAGGTATCTATGCAGGCAGTACTCTCCTGTGCAATAGGACAGAGTTAGCACAGGGGGTATCTATGCAGGGCGTACTCTCCGTGCCAATAGGACAGATTAGCACAAGGGTATCTATGCAGGGCAGTACTCTCCTGGCAATAGGACAGAGTTAGCACCAAGGATATCTATCAGGGCATACTCTCCTGCTCCAATAAGTCCCAGGAGGATGAGGTTCCAACATGCTCAACTTTGTTTTCTTCAAATTCAAATCAGATGTTATTGTCACATGCGCCGAATACAACAGGTGTAGTAGACTTACAGTGAGATGCTGAATACAAAAAGGTGAGTAGACCTTACAGTGAGATGCTTACTTACGAGCCACTAACAACGATACAGTACAAATAAGAATAAGAAAGAAAAGTAATAAGCAATTAAAGACAGCAGTAAATAACAGTAGCGAGACTATATACAGGGGGGTTCCGGTACAGATCAATGTCGGGGGCACCGGTTAGTTGAGTTGAGGTATATGTACATGTAGGTAGAGTTATTAAAGTGATTATGCATAGATATAACAACAGAGAGTAAGCGGGTGTAAAAGGGGGTGGGGGCAATGCAAATTTGCCTGGGTAGCCATTTGATTAGATGTTCGAGTCTTATGACTTGGGGGTAGAAGCTGTTTAAAACCTCTTGCGCCTAGACTTGGCATTCCGGTAATGTTTGCGTGCGTAGCAGAAAGCACCGTCTATACTAGGGTAGCTGGAGTCTTTGACAATTTTTAGGGCCTTCCTCTGACACCGCCTGGTATAGAGGTCCTGGATGCAGGAAGCTTTGCCCCAGTGATGTTACTGGGCTGTATGCACTACCTTCTGTAGTGCTTTGCGGTCGGAGCCGAACAGTTGCCATACCAGGCAGTGATGCAACCAGTCAGGATTCTCTCGATGGTGCAGCTGTAGAACTTTTTGGGATCTGAGGACCCATGCCAATCTTTTCAGTCTCCTGAGGGAATAGGTTTTGTCGTGCCCTTCACGAATGTCTTGCGTGTGCTTGGACCATGTTAGTTTGTTGGTGTGTGGACACCAAGGAACTTGAAGCTTCACCTGCTCTACTACAGCCCCTGATGAGTAATGGGGGCGTGCTCGCCCTCTTTTTCTGTAGTCCACAACTCATTCTTGTCTTGATCACGTTGAGGAGAGGTTGTTGTTCTGGCCCACACAGCCCAGGTCTCTGACTCCTCCTATAGGCTGTCTCGTCGTTGTCGTTGATCAGGCCTACCACTGTTGTGTCATCGTCAAACTTAATGATGGTGTTGGAGTCGTGCCTGGCCATGCTGTTCATGAGTGAACAGGGAGTAGAGGAGGGGACTGAGCACACACCCTGAGGGGCCCGTGTTGAGGATCACTGTGGCGGATGTGTTGTTACCTACCCTTACACCTGGGGGCGGCAATAGGAAGTCAGGAAGCCAGGTCCAGTTGCAGAGAGAGGTGCTTAGTACCAGGGTCCGTTAGCTTATTGATGAGCTTTGAGGGCACTATGGTGTTGAATGCTGAACTGTAGTAAATTAATAGCATTCTCACATAGGTGTCCTTTTGTCCAGGTGGAAAGGGCAGTGTGGCATGCAATAGACATGGCAATCATCTGTGGATCTGTTGGGGTGGTATGCAAATTGGAGTGGGTCTAGGGCTTCTGGAATAATGGTGTTGATGTGAGCCATGACCAGCCCTTCAAAGCATTTCATGGCTACAGACGTGAGTACTATGGTCGGTAGTCATTTAGGTGGCTACCTTAGTGTTCTTGGGCACAGGGACTGTGTGGTCTGCTTAAAAACATGCTGGTATTCAGACTCGGACAGGGAGGGGTTTGAAAATATCAGTGAAGACACTTGCCAGGTGGTCAGCGCATGCTCGCAGTACAGTGTCATGGTAATCGTCTGGGGCCTGCGGCCT
>NW_019946551.1:0-7933 GCF_002910315.2 Salvelinus sp. IW2-2015
ATTTATAGCAGGGGTCAGCTGGAGGGATATGCAAGGTTAACCGAGATCCAGCCTGGTAGTCTTATTATGTATCCGATGTAAGAGACAGTGGCATGCGCAATTAAGTAGAGCGACTGGGACTCCAAGCCTGTAGTCTGTGGACCCATCACACAGCTATAGAGACTGACTCCAGCTGTAGTCTGTTGACCATCACACAGCTAAGTAGAGACTAGACTCAGCTGTAGTCTGTTGACCATCACACAGCTAAGTAGAAGACTGACTCCAGCCTGTAGTCTGTGGACCATCACACAGCTAGTAGAGACTGACTCCAGCTGTAGTCTTTGACCATCACACAGCTAAGTAGAGACTCGACTCCAGCCTGTAGTCTGTTGACCATCACACAGCTAAGTAGAGACCTCAGACTCCAGCCTCCTGAGTGCGTCAGATTGACGTTGTGCAGAGGAACTTGGACGGCAGGCGAAGCCTAGGCAGACCACTCCACTCCACACACGCTGAAATGCTTTAGGCCTTATAATTATTCACAGACTCCAGAACCTGCATCCCAAATGGCACCATATTCCCTATATAGTGTACTAGGGTGCCATTTGTGACACACTATGGGGCAGGCAGGCAGTAATAAAAGAGGAACTCATTAAGAAGCCTGAAAGCATCCTCTGGCTGGCTTGGCTTGGCTTGGTAGACTGACGACTGACTGATTGACTGACTGACCAAAGTACAGGGCTATAGTCTACTCGGTATTGCCGTCTCGCTCTCTCTCTCTGCCAGGCAGGCCCTGACTAATAAGAGAGTGTGAAAGAGGATTTAGAGGCGGCACGAGGAGGGGGGAAAACCTGGAGTCACGCAGGAAACAGTCACCTGGGATCAATAGGTGCTGTACTGTACAGAAGGAACACTACAAAGCCCCAGCCGTGCTTTCTTCTGTTGGAAACTACTGCATCAGCTATACTATATGAGGTTCCAAGAATGCTTGACTCACCATCGTATAACTACCTCACAAAAATCACATATGAGTTATTATCAGAAGGTGGGGTGTGAATACATATTATACGTCGGATTAAAGGAAGCACGTTTCTTTGAGGTGTTTTCCTGCACCAACATTCAATAAAGTACGGAGTAGCTCACACCTTCTCAGCCAGCCAGCCCAGGTGTCTGATCTCTCTGCTCCCTGCGATTCCTGTTCTCTGTGTGCTCTTTGACCTCTGTGATGACCTTGTTGATGAGGTTAGAGGTCGCCGACTGCATGACCTCGAACCAGGCCTGGGCCGAGGCTGTGTCTGTACACCGTAACACCACAGTATGCTTGGCGTCCGGAGAGTGCAGCTCTARCTGCCTGGAGAACACACAAACAGACAGAAAGACATAGAGAAAGCTGTGAATTAGTTTTGTCACAGGCAAATASCTCCCATGGCACAGCTTCCAGTGGACATGAGAAAAGGCTTCTTCAGTTCAACAAAGGCTACTTCCCTTTGAAGGGAAAGGAAGATGGCCGCYGTGTGCTTGATGATGTCCTAAGTGAATGGAAATGATCCCAAGCACCATTAAAGTCTGTTTCRCACAGCGTCTYTTCTTCTTCTTCTGGCTGAGATACACATTTCCTTTGATGTACCGAGCACTGTGTGTWCAGTGGGTATGTATTTATTTACACACCTGCTTACTCATCATGGGTTGATAGGGTTTGTCTCTTGTGGGATGTGCAGTAAGTTTCAAGCCTTTTGGTTTTGGAAACATTAGCTAAGTATATGAATACATTCAGCTAACAACAAAGATAAATAAAATGAACAAGGTTGAAGGAAACCGTTTTCACCTCAGACCTGAGGGACTTGAGTACGACCATTGTTGATAAATCTACCTGTCATTAATCAGAGACAGTGGGAGACCATGTTATCATGATGTCACAAACCACTAGATCAACTGCAGGTGCTCTCTCTCTCTACTCGCCCCCATCAACCCCCCCCCCTTAGAAGAATGGTTTTTTAAGGTTGTCTCTGTTGTTGTCTCTATCAGACACACACTAGCCTACCTTATTAACGGCTAGAGAAATGGTTTTCTATCAGACCCAAATGTCCTACCTTAATTAACATTAAGAGAAAACAGGTTCCTTTTCTGACAACACATTAGTCTACCTTAATATAACCATAGAGAAACCAAGTTTATATCTGACACACTAGTATAGCCCTACCTTAATTAAACCGTTAGAGAGATAGAGTCTGATTAGAAAACCTAGCGTTGTCTCTGTACTCTCTTGGCTCAGTTAAATCTACAAACGGTCAGCATGTGTGTCTAAAGATTAAACTGTTTCCTCTAATGTTAATTAAGGTAGGCTATGTGGTGTCAGATAAGAGAAAACTGTTTCTCTATGTTAATTAAGGTAGGCTATGTGGTGTCTGATAGAAACCATTTCTCTACGGTTAATTAAGGTAGGCTATGTGTGTCAGAAAGAAACTGTTTCTCTATGTTAATTAAGGTAGGCTATGTGTGTCTGATTAGAAACCATTTCTCTACGGTTTAATTAAGGTAGGCTATGTGTGTCTGATAGAAAACCTTTCTCTTACGGTTAATTAAGGTAGGCTATGTGTGTCAGATAATAAAACTGTTTCTCTATGTTAATTAAGGTTAGGGTATGTGTGTCAGATTAGAAACCGTTTTCTCTAGGTTAATTAAGGTAGGCTATGTGTGGTCTGATAGAAACCGTTTCTCTACGGTTAATTAAGGTAGGCTATGTGTGTCTGATAGAAACCGTTTCTCTACGGTTAATTGTTAAGGTAGGTGGCTATGTGTGTCTGATAGAAACCGTTTCTCTACGGTTAATTAGGTAGGCTATTGTGTTGTTTGATAGAAACCGTTTCTCTACGGTTAATTAAGGTAGGCTATGTGTTGTCAGATAAGAAACCGTTTCTCTAGGTATTAAGGTGTAGCTATGTGTGTCTGATAGAAACCGTTTCTCTACGGTTAATAAGGTAGGCTATGTGTGTCAGATAGAAACGTTTCTCTATGTTATTAAGGTAGGCTATGTGTGTCTGATAGAAACCGTTTCTCTAGTTAATTAAGGTAGGCTATGTGTGTCAGATAGAAACCGTTTTCTCTATGGTTAATTAAGGTAGGCTATGTGTGTCAGAATAAACTGTTTCTCTATGTTAATTAAGGTTAGGCTATGTGTGTCAGATAGAAACCGTTTCTCTATGGTTAATTAAGGTAGGCTATGTGGTCTGATAGAAACCTCTTAAATCTCTGGAACACTTGAAGTTAGAATAGCGATAGCAGTTAATCCACTGGACTGTCACAGAGATGAGCGTCCCTGTTACTCTGTCCAGGAAGAACAAATGGGTGGGAGTACACATTGTGGTGGATGAGATGATGTCCTTCCCTGTACATTGTCCCAGGAGAAACCAGAGTTACACATGGTGGTGGATGAGATAGTCTGTCCCTGTTACATTGTCCGCAGTGAGACAACCAGAGTGTACAACATTGGTGGTGGATGAGATGAGTCCTTCCCTCCTCCCACCCCCCTATCTAATGTGTTGCTTTAATTACAGCGCCTGCAGAAAGGATTCACACCCTTGTCTTTTCCCACATGTTGTTGTGTTACAGTCTGGATTCAAAATGTCTGGATTCAAAATGGATTCAATTGAGATTTTGTGTCACTAGTCTACACACCATACCCCATTGTATCAAAGTGGAATTATGTTTACAAATTATTAAAAATGAAACGGTGAAATGTCTTGAGTCAATTCAACCCCTTTTGTTATGGCACGCCTAAATACGTTCAGCAGTAAACATTTGCTTAACAATCACATAATAAGTTGCATGGACTCACTCCGTGTGCAATAATAGTTTTTAAGATGATTGTGAATGACTTACCTCATCTCTGTACCCCACACATACAATTATCTGTAAGGTCCCTCAGTGAGCAGTGAATTTCAAACACCGATTCAACCACAAAGACCAAGGAGGTTTTCCAAAGCCTCGCAAAAAAGGGCACCTATTGGTAGATGGGAGAAGAAAAAAACAGACATTGAATATCCCTTTGAGCATGGTGAAGTTATTATATATACTAACCTAAATGACAGCGTGAAATGAAGAAGCCTGTACAGAATACAATATTCCAAAACAGTTATCCTGTTTGCAACAAGGCACTAAAGTAAAACTGCAAAAAATGTGGCAAAGAAATTAACTTCATGCCCTGAATACAAAGCGTTATGTTTGGGGCAAATCCAACACAACACATTAATGAGTACCACGCTTCATAATTTCAAGCATGTGGTGGCTGCATCATGTTATGGGTATGCTTGTTATCGGCAAGGATTATGGAGATTTCAGGATAAAAAATAAAACAGAATAGAGCTACGCACAAGCAAAATCCTAGATGAAAACCTTGTTCAGTCTGCTTTCCAACAGACACTGGAGACTTAGTCACCTCACAGCAGGACAATAACCTAAAACATAAGGCCAAATATATACTGGAGTTGCTAACCAAGAAGATAATGAATGTTCCTGAGTGGCCTGTTACAGTTTTGACTTATATTCAGCTTGAAAATCTATGGCAAGAACTTGAAACATGGCTGGATAGCATTGATCAACAACCAACTGACAGAGCTTGAAGAATTAAAAAAAAGAATACTGTGCAAATATTGTACAATCCAGGTGACGTACCCAGAAAGACTCACAGCTGTAATCACTGCAAAATGTGATTCCAACATGTATTGAGGCTGGGGTTCTGTACAGCACTTTGTGACATCAGCTGATGTAAGAAGGGCTTTATAAATAATAATTTGATTGATTGATTATAAATACATTTTGATTATTGACTTGATAAAAACATGTTTTCACTTTGTCATTATGTGTTATTGTGTGTAGATGGGTGGGTGGAAAAATCAATGGAATCCATTTTGAATGCAGGCTGTAACACAACCAATTGTGGAATAAGTCAAGGGTATGACTACTTTCTGAAGGCAATGTATCTGGCAAAACACTAGCAATATAAATCCAATCAATTATAATTGTAGAAGTGTTACCCCACCTAGCTCTGCACCCCCTGCCGTTACGCCCCTGTGGATAATAATATACGGGGGGAAACAGAATAACAGTGATGCAGAATGATGCTGGAGCCTTTACCTGTTTCAGGGTCTGGAGAAGTCATGCTCCTGGTGACGTAACACATCTTTAAGGGATGTACCTCCTGTCCCCCTGTAGGGGACATGGTGGGGGTGATGGGGACGTCACAGTGGGGGCTACCCAGCCTCGGAGACTCAGGTGGGGCGTCTCCCAGCCTATCTCTGACACAGGAGAACCCTTCTTCACATAGGGTGGCTTCTCTCATGTACTTCACTGGAATATGAGAGACGAGAATATGAGTAACTTGTTACAGCCTGTCTTGAGGCTGGCTTCCCACATGTACATCACTGGACCAACAAGACAAAGGAATAATTGACTATGTTTTCATTGGTAGAGAGGTCATGCCTTTACTGCTGTTGTTTTGGTGAGGATAGTGCTAAGAGTCCTGCCAACCTAACTTCAGTAGAGCTAGCTAGTGTCCTATAGAGGAGATTGATATGCAGATCATAAAGTGACCCTGCTGTAACCCCACAATCTGTACCAGGCCGGTAGTGGTCCAATTATATTATACAGTTCTACTAGTGGTCCAGTTTCTATTGGTGGTCCAGTTCTATTAGTGGTCCAGTTCTATTGAGTGTTCCAGTTCTATTAGTGGTCCAAGTTCTATTAGTGCGTCCAGTTCTATTAGTGGTCCAGTTCTTTAGTTTGGTCCAGTTCTATTAGTGTCCAGTTCTATTATACAGTTCTATTAGTGGTCCAGTTCTACTATTGGTCCAGTTCTATTAGTGGTCCAGTTCTACTAGTGGTCCAGTTTCTATGTGGTCCAGTTCTATTAGTGGTCCAGTTCTACAGTGTTCATTCTTATTTTAGTGGTCCAGTTCATTAGTGGTCCAGTTCTATTAGTGGTCCAGTTCTTTAGTGGTCCAGTCTATTAGTGGTCCAGTTCTATTGGTGGTCCAGTTCTATTGGTGGTCCAGTTCTATTAGTGTCCAGTTCTATTAGTGGTCCAGTTCTACTTAGTGGTCCAGTTTCTACTAGTGGTCCAGTTCTATTGGTGGTCCAGTTCTATTAGTGGTCCAGTTCACTAGTGTTCCAGTTCTATTATGTCGTCAGTTTCTATTAGTGGTCCAGTTCTATTAGTGGTCCATTCTATTAGTGGTCCGTTCTATTGGTGGTCCAGTTCTATTGGTGGTCCAGTTCTATTAGTGGTCCAGTTCTATTAGTGGTCCAATTATATTAGTTACAGTTCTATTAATGGTCCAGTTCTATTGGTGGTCCAGTTCTATTAGTGGTCCTGTTCTATTATACAGTTCTATTAGTGGTCCAGTTCTATTGGTGGTCCAGTTCTATTAAAGGTCCAGTTCTATTAGTGGTCCAGTTCTATTATTCCAGTTCTACTAGTGGTCCAGTTCTATGAATGGTCCAGTTCTATAGTGGTCCAGTTCTATTAGTGGTCCAGTTCTATTAGTGTCCAGTTCTACTAGTGGTCCAGTTCTACTAGTGGTCCAGTTCTATTAGTGGTCCAGTTCTATTTGTGGTCCAGTTCTATTAGTGGTCCAGTTCTATTAGTGGTCCAGTTCTATTAGTGGTCCAGTTCTTACTGGTGTCCAGTTCTATTGTGGTCCAGTTCTATTAATGGTCCAGTTCTATTAGTGGTCCAGTTCTATTAATGGTCCGTTCTTATTGTGGTCCAGTTCTTATGTGGTCCAGTTCTATTAATGGTCCAGTTCTATTAGTGGTCCAGTTCTATTAATGGTCCAGTTCTATTAATGGTCCAGTTCTATTAATGGTCCAGTTCTATGTGGTCCAGTTTCTATTGGTGGTCCAGTTCATATCTATATGGTCCAGTTCTATTAGTGGTCCAGTTCTATAATGGTTTCAGGTCTATTATGGTCCAGTTCTATTAGTGGTCCAGTTCTTTAAGGGTCCAGTTCTATTAATGGTCCAGTTCTACTAGTGGTCCAGTTCTACTAGTGGTCCAGTTCTATTAGTGGTCCAGTTCTATTATCCAGTTCTACTAGTGGTCCAGTTCTATTAGTGGTCCAGTTCTATTAGTGGTCCAGTTCTATTAGTGGTCAGTTCTATTAGTGGTCCAGTCTATTATACAGTTCTATTAGTGGTCCTGTTCTATTATCCAGTTCTATTAGTGGTCCAGTTCTATTAGTGGTCCAGTTCTTATAGTGTCCAGTTCTATTATCCAGTCTATTGGTCCAGTTCTATTAGTGCGTCCAGTTCTATTAGTGGTCCAGTTCTATTATCCAGTTCTATTAGTGGTCCAGTTTTCTATTAGTGGTCCAGTTCTATTAGTGGTCCAGTTCTATTATCCAGTTCTATTAGTGGGTCCAGTTCTATTAGTGCGTCCAGTTCTATTAGTGGTCCAGTTCTATTAGTGGTTCCTGTTCTATTATCCAGTTCTATTAGTGGTCCAGTTCGTATTAGTGGTCCAGTTCTATTAGTGGTCCAGTTCTATTTAGTGGTCCAGTTCTATTATCCAGTTCTATTAGGTGGTCCAGTTCTATTAGTGGTCCAGTTCTATTAGTGGTCCCAGTTTCTATTATCCAGTTCTATTAGTGGTCCAGTTCTATTAGTCGTCCAGTTCTATTAGTGGTCCTTGTTGTCTAGTATCCAGTTCTATTAGTGGTCCGTTCTATTAGTGGTCCAGTTCTATTATCCAGTTCTATTAGTGGTCCAGTTCTATTAGTGGTCCAGTTCTATTAGTGGTCCAGTTCTATTATCCAGTTCTATTAGTGGTCCATTCTATTAGTTGGGTCCAGTTCTATTAGTGGTCCAGTTCTATTAGTGGTCCAGTTCTATTAGTGGTCAGTTCTATTAGTGGTCCAGTTCTATTATTCCAGTTCTATTAGTTGGTCAGTTCTTACTA
>NW_019946551.1:7958-29765 GCF_002910315.2 Salvelinus sp. IW2-2015
CCCTCCCCAGTCCCCCACCACAGTTAAAAATAGAAACCAGAGACTTGATTGAGGAGAAACAGAAGCCAGATGTCAATGGAGGGAGCTGAAGTGTTTACGTTAGTCAGAGACAGACAGACAGACAGAGATGTTCCTGGAAAGAGGCCCAAGCTCTCCCCCAGACCTGCGCGGTTCAAAGACTATTTGGAATCATTTTGTATACTTTGAGCGTTTGCTTTAGTCTGCCTGGAGTGCCAGATGGGTGGGCATTGCACTTACAAGCTCAATCAAGCACAACTCAAATATTTTAAAGACTTCATAATTATTTGAACCCAGGTGTGTTCTCCCCATTCAAGGCCCACACATCCAGCCAGGTCATCTCTCCAACATGGACACTAACTACTGAGCCATTAAAAGCCAAGGCCAGATTTAGAAAGTGGACTCGCTGTGTGGCAAATCTTTCAATGCCTTTCCTGGTCAATGATGGTCTGTCTGCCTGTTTGTTTTCCACTGACAAGCTGCTTTTTATTTGAGAGAAGAAGAAAAAAACGTCCCGGGGAAAAAGGCAAATATCCAAGCTAAAATAGACATGAGAAAACTGTTTTACACTTTAGCATCGCTTACTCTCTATGACGTCCTAAATGAATACTAAATCAGTCAATATTAAGCCTAGTCTATTTAAGCCCTAGAATAAACGAGAGAGACAGAGAGATGCAGTATATCTGTCTGAGGAGGGAGGAAACTCTCTCCTCTCCTGGCTGGGTAGTGTGGACGTCTCTCACCTAACAGCTGTTTACATTTCCACTAGTGCGAGATCTCTGCTCCTCTCTACCAGTCAGCTACAACAAGCCTGCAGCACACGTCCGGAACATCTCAGATAGCAGCAATGTGTGTTTTGTGTGGAGCAGGCGTCTTCCAGATGTAACTCTAAAGTAACTGAAGGTTAGCCTGTGTCGTGAGCAACGTGCTGAAACGATGGAAGTTATTAATACGACCAAAACATTGTAGTGACGCCAGTCCTTATTGCGAGGCTTTGGAAAATACTCTACTCTCTAGTCTTTGTGCGTTCTTGTAAATACCTGGAGTGCTACATAGAGAAACAATTCAACATGCTCATGCTTCAAGCTGAGTGAGTGACCTTACATGATTATGTGTATGTGTTGGATGTGTTAGGGAGAACTCACTAGAGCATTGAGGGTAGTTGCATTTTCAACAATCATGCTTTAAAAGACTAATTTATTTTAGCACACGGAGCGTGAGTTCCTATGCCATCGATTGATTTGTATCTTGTTAAGTGCCCTAATTGTGTGGTACTGGGCTCGAAAGGCAGTATGTAGCGTGCCCATTGGAAATAAACAAAACAGGGGTCTTGACAATATTCTCTCAAGATCAGTTCACCGTATTCAGTTTTTTAATATTGTCAAATAAATTTGGCTAAACATAATTTCTCCACTTCTGAGTTACCATCATAGGCTGGGTATAGTTTGTCAGGACTAGTGATCCACTAATGTTCTCTTCGATCAAGATTGATATCAACTGTTCCTGAATACACACATTACTGAATGTCCAGACTGTAACACAGCAAACAAGCAATGGTGTGAGAGGGACAACAATGACATAAGGTGTGTGAAGCTCCTGTTACACTGACAATGCGTCTGTAATTAAGAATACTTCTCACAATCATACAATTTCAATTAGAGTTTGTGGAGGAGGGAAGATGCTCATCTCAATCCACCTACACAATAATGTATGACAACTCCTGCGCTTACCTCCACTGAAGGACAATGTAAAACAGAAACAGACTACATCTCATACACCACCACATTGTTGTAACTCTTGGTTGCTCTTTGCCTGGCAAGTACAGGCTTGTAACAGGGAAGGACGTGCTAATTCTGCATCCCAACCACCAATGGTTTTGGATAACGTCCCAACTCTAGCTATGTTCTTTCCTGGAGGATTTAGAAAACAATGAGTAATAATAAACAGGTTTACGTAGTGCAATCACTCTAGTAGCACAGTCACGAGGTGGATGAAACTGCAATACGCTTCTCTCAAAATAAAGCAGAAAGTGTTCAGAGTATTAAGAGGTGTTTCTAGTCAGGAACAACACAGATAGCCTACCGGGTGAGTATCTAACCAGTACAGAGCAGAGTATATACGGATTTCTAATCTGTGCACCACACCTGATACAGTTAGAGGCCATATTGCCCTTCCATTACCTACCTTAAGTGAGTTAACCATTAAAAGCGTGGTAGGAGAATCGGTTTGCCTTATCAGACAACCACACTAATGCCCACATACCTTTAATTAAACCGTGATCTGTTAGCTATTGAACGCATGAGAGCGGGTTTTTCCTAATTAGCAGTACAGCACATAGCGTCCACCTTCAAATTATACCGCTTTAGAAAACCCAGGACTATCTATTCTGACACACCCAAGTAGAGCATCACTACCGTTAAACATTAATACGGATAGAGAAACTGCGGGTTCACAGAACACCACTACATGAAGCCTACCTTAATTAGAATGCACATAGAGAAAACGGGTTTCTATCTGACACCCATAAACCTACCTTAATTAACATAGAGATACAGCTTTCTATAGCTGACAAAGCATAGCCTACCTTCCAATAGATCATACCGTAGAGAACATGAGTTTCATTATCAGACACACATAGATGCCTACCTTATTAACCGTAGCGAGAAAATGGTTTCTTATCAGACACACATAGGCTACTACCTTATTATACATCAGAGAAACAGTTTCTTTCTGCACAACACTAGCCTACCTTAATTAACCGTAGAGAAGAAGGTATTTTTCTCTACCAGACAACAGCACATCAGACAGCTTACCATGAACGACTAATTTAAACATAGAGAGAATAAACAGTTCTCGACTTACACATGACACATACATAAGCAAGCCTTCACATACATTCATTCTAAACAATAGAGAGATCACAAGTGATTGATATCTGACCTACACATATGTCCTACCATTACCTAACCCGATAGGTAGAAACCCGGTCCTCTACTAGAATCTGACACACAATACGCCTAATCCTTAATAACCGTGAGAGATAATAAACGCCGTTCTACTCTTAACTCTGAACCAACCAAGCAATAGATCTCTACATCTTTAAAATTAAAAACAAGACAGAAACCCACGTTTACCTGTCTGCACCACCACACTAGGTATCCCACTACACCTCATATTAGACCCGATAGAAATGGTTGTTGCTTACAGGACACTACAGTATGACCTTACGCGTGTGAGCAATAAACCGTTAGGAGAAATGGTGATAATGTTTGCTCTGATGCGATGACAACACAATGATACCTACCTAATCATATACATACTATGCAGTGAAAATCAGTTCTTCTCCCTATACCACGACACACATAGCACTCACATTGAGAGTCAACTGCGCGTTAGACGTATAAAATGGTATGTCGCTCATTGGCTAAAGATAAACACACATAGCCTACCTTACAGTGTAACACCACTGTATGCTGAAACAGTTGCAATATTATCTCGACTAACACATACAATAAGAGCCAGCCGTACCGTTAATCTAACCGTGTTGCTAAGAAAATGGGTATCTTGGTGATTCAACAAACAACATACCCCTACGCTTACCTTATACATAGAGGTCTAACAGTTCTTTCTGAACAACACATAGAGAGTGTCTAAGCCTCTGTGAGAGTTATCAATATGAGAAAACAGATTATAATCTGAACCACAACGATAGCCTACCTCACATGTTACTCCGTAGCAGAATAAGGTATCGTATCAGTACCACACCATTAGCCTACGCTACTTTAATAACCATAGAGAAACAAGTTCTGCTTCTCTGAACACGACCACTAGTCCTCTCTCACTTAAATTAAACATAAGATGAAGAACCACTGTGATTATATCAATGACACACCAAGTAAGCCACGCCACCTGTAGATCTAAATGACTGCTTAATCACAGTAGAGAAAACGCGCCATTGCGTCCACTCTGACATACTAAATAAGGTTACCTAGCTTGAACCATAAGGTAGAAACAAAATGACATATCCAGACACACGAGCCCATATGGTCCCTTAACCATTTATAAGATCATGACATTATAGAAGGAAGAACCACAGGGTTGCTAACATAGTCTTCTAACACACAATAGACTCGTACTGCTTTATAAAAGGTAGACACATAAGCAAGAATCACATCAGTATGTGCTTCATAGAACAACAGCAGCTACGACCTAGCACTTCTACACTACCGTCTAGAGAACAGTCCCAGGTTACTCTAGTCCCTGGGACACATAACTAGGCCTGCTACTCTTCTGAACCGTAGCCCAGATGTAAAACTGGTTTCTGGATCATGAGCACACGGCTCAGGATGAGCGGACACATATCTCGAGCTTCAACTTGGAGATCCAGTAGGATGAGAGAACAGTTTGCTGTCTGGACACACCACACCTTATGTGCCCCTTCAGCCTTGTTAGACCTGTGGTACTTGTTATGAGAGACCAAAAATGTGTGAGAGTGATGCTCGCCTATGTCTTTAGATATTAAAATTGGATGTTTTAATTTTTATTTAAATCGGGCAGTCAGTTAAGAACCAAATTATTATTTACAATGATGGCCTTAGGAACAGGTGGGTTTAAGCGTGCTTAGTTAGCGAGGGCAGGGAGGAACGGGACTTCTATATGTTTACCTCTACGCTACACTGCCCTACGTGGGATTCAATTGAGTTAGTCTTCAAGGGAAGCCATTAAATATTTCGAAAACCGGTGTAATAACATAGGTTGGACCACACGCGTGCTATGTCCGCCTAGGGACTACGCTGAGCCCACACAGGTACAATGTACGGGTACTTGCGTATTTATATCACGGAAATTAAATGGATACGAACTTTGCCGCGCCACCGTCACCTCCCCCCTCACCTTCCCTCATCTTTTAACCCTATCCGATGTGCCACCACCTCCACCCTAGCAGTTTTTTCTTAGAGCGTGAGGGCCCCGACCAGGAACTCGAAGTTCAACCCGAGCCAAGGCTTGAGCCCTTTGCCTCTTTACATTGACATTTCCCCGAGCTGAAGAGAATTACGAGGCGAGCCGACGTGCATAAACCAGTGCTGGATGGACCTGACTGCCTGGCCTATTAGACATAGATTCATGCGCTTTCTGCCGCCGTGGTCTCTTGAAACAATGATCAGTCCAAGTTTTTAAAACACGCCTCCACTTTGGCTCCTTATGGCCATCATTGTAAATAATAATTTGTTCTAATATAACCTCTGGTACATTATCAGTATCTAGGTGCCAACTGGGTCTTTTATATAGCAATGATCATCTTCTAAGAAGATGCTCATTAAAACAATTTATTTAATATCTAAACTCTGGAAGCAGATCTTGTATACAGTCAGTTTAACAGGCCTGGTCTTTATACGCCAGGTCAATGCATGAAGACAGGTCCACTGATTGTTCTTGCTATACGTCGTCCACTTTCTATAGACGAGGCTACAGAGGTTGGTCTTGGGTATAATTAACGAGGGCTCATTTAGTCCAGGCGCTAGGGTGCTTTATATAGGTGTGTGTGTCTAAAGTACAAGTAAATGACTGTATGATCTACGTGCCTGGTCATTGTTAATTAAGGTTATACAGTCATATGTACTTAATGACATGGCTGTCACCATGTCTTCATATACAGCAATCCGTTTTAGACATCTAGCGGCGTTCATACTGTAGTACTTGGTAGGCTTTATTTAGTATATCAGTCATTTAGATTTATGACACACAAACATTATCACTTCAATACAAAACACATGCGTAGGTTGTTGGATGAGTGTGTTAAATGGAACCTTCTGTGTTTAGTTTGGTTACATATGACTAACAGCATTAGATACGTGTGTTTCTTCTTGCTGACGGATCGTGAGATTAACTGGGATAAGGAACATATCACTATCATTTCTGTATTTTGTCTATGGTATATGGAAATCATTCTGTTGTTCATGTTCGTTCTCTTATCTTGTCGTTTCATCAACTTAATGGTGTTGTGTAGGATACTGCAACACTGACAACAGACGGTAGGCAATGACCTAATGTTGCGTGTGTCGACATAAAAGTAATAAAATCATGTGAGATTATCTCACTGAAGCTATGGTTAAGTTAAAGGATATAATGTGCCCTCTTCGATGAGGCTGTCTGATACGAATAACTGGTTCTCGGCAATGTGACGTTTCACTGACTACACTTAGCAGGTTCTATTGATCTATGCTCTAGACCTTAGTGTCGGTGACAGATGACACCCACACTTATGAACAGGAAGTTCAGCTCTCTGGAGGTGCTGTCAGTTATACCAGCAAAAAGCTACCGTAGTTTAGTGGTCCAGTTCTACTAGTGGTCCAGTTCTATTAGTGGTCCTGTTCTATTAGTGGTCCTGTTCTATTATACAGTTCTATTAGTGGTCCAGTTCTATTAGTGGTCCTGTTCTATTAGTGGTCCTGTTCTATTATACAGTTCTATTAGTGGTCCAGTTCTATTACTGGTCCAGTTCTATTAGTGGTCCTGTTCTATTAATGGTCCAGTTCTATTAGTGGTCCTGTTCTATTATACAGTTATATTAGTGGTCCAGTTCTACTAGTGGTCCAGTTCTATTGGTGGTCCAGGTCTGTTAGAAGTGTTAATCCATTCTATAACGTGTTCTGAACTCACTTCTATGAGTCACAGCACAAATCATACCTTGTACCCAGTTTAACCGTTTCTGTGAACTCAAAGATATTGCCCCTCCATGGGAAAACGTTGGTTGGCATTGTTTGAGAGGATTAGATGGATCGCTCCAAACGTTGGATGTGAACCTGACCAACAGCTGAGAGATTAGAGCCATTAGAAGTATTCMACACCACACAAGAGGCCTAATCCGACCAAAGACCACAGCTCTGGGACATGGGATTCATTGGTCATTTGGTGGCTACACAGTTTCATAGACACAATCTGTGAATCACGTTAAATCCACAGCATTGATCACGAGTCACAGTAGACATGAATAACATAGCTGTTTCTACCCTGCTAGAAACAACATGTATCAGACTGTACGGAGACCTTAGTTTAAATTACAGGGCCATGTGGACAACACTGATGTCAACCATTTACTCACTGCAAAAGGCAGGGATCAGCTTCCACCAACAGYGATCTGTTTGACTGCATTACATCAATCTCTAAGGAGAAGTGGCAATATATTGCAGAAACATATTAGGTTTTAACAGTTTATATTCCTAAATGATGGAGCTCTAAACGTATCAGCTGATAAAGAGTTCTGGCATTCACTGTTCGTATTACATTAATCCAAGGGGAAGGTTTCAGAGGATAATATGACAAAGATGTACTCAAAGGGTGTACAAACACGACACAGGAGGTTGGTGGAACCTTATTTGGGGAGGACGGGGCTCGTGGTAATGACTGGAGTGGAATGGTATCAAATACATCATACACATGGTTTCCATCCGTTTGATGCCATTCCATCAACTGAGTTTCGGCTATTATTAAGATCCGTCATCCCCTCAGAAACCTCCACTGAAACACGAGTACAGGCCCTGTTCTTTAAGGAACGAAGTAAAGAAACCTCCACTGAAAACACGCACGTACAGGCCATGTTCTTTAAGGAACGAAGTAAAGAAACGCTCCACTGAAACACAGAGTGACAGCGCGTTCTTTAAAGGAAGAGTAAAGAAACCTCCACTGAAACACGAGAAGGCCACTGTTTCTTTAAGGCAACGAAGTAAAGAACCTCCACTGAAACACGAGTACAGCCCTGTTATAAGCAGATAAACTCCTACAACCGGGAACCCGGCCAACGGAAGAGTAAAGAAACTCCACTGAAACACGAGTAGCAGCCCAGTTCTTTAAAGGAACGAAGTAAAGAAACCTCCATGAAACACGAGTACAGGCCTCTGTTCTTTAAGGAACGAAGTAAGAAATCCTCCACTGAAACACCGAGGACAGGCCCTGTTCTTTTAAGGAACGAAGTAAAGAAACCTCCAACTGAAACACGAGGACAGGCCCTGTTTCTTTAAGGAACGAAGTAAGAACGCACGAATCTGGCAGGCTTTTTAGGAACAGTAAAGAACCTGCCATCTGAGCCGGGACAGGCCTGTTCTTTTATGAAAAGAAGTAAGCAACTCCACTGAAACACGAGTTACAGGACCTGTTCTTTAAGGAACGAAAGTAAGAAACTCACTGAAACACGAGACAGGCCTGTTCTTTAAGGACAAAGTAAAGAAACCTTCCACTGAAACAGAGGTACAGGCCCTGTTTCTTTAAGGACAAAGTAAAGAACCTCCATGAAACACGAGTACAGGCCCTTGTTTTAAGGAACAAGTAAAGAACCTCTACTGAAAACGAGACAGGGCTGTTCTTTAAGACAAAGTAAAGAAACCTCCCATGAAACACGATACAGGCCCTGTTCTTAAGACAAAGTAAAGAACCTCCCATGAAACACGAGTACAGGCCCTGTTCTTAAGGAACAAAGTAAAGAAAACTCCACGAAACACGAGTACTGGCCGTTATAAGGAACGAAGGAAATAAGTAAAGAAAGGTATCAACATCTAACAGAAACGTAAGACTATCATTATGCATAGAAGCTGACAGATCTGGCAAACAAATAGGCCTCCTCTGCAACTGCAGGGTAGAAGTCATCTTACGGGAATTCCTTGCTGAAACCCCTTCGTCTGATCGTAACGCGTATGTTGTAGTGGTGGTGTCATTAGTTCAGGCCCGCCAGCGGGATGCTTTCAGAGTGAGGTCAACACACAACTCTGAGTATTCCTCTCTCGTTTGCCCCATCTCTCTTTCACTTATCTTCTCCTATCTACTGGTTCTGCTCTCTCATATTCTATTGGTTCTCTCCCTTCCTACTGGTTCTGATCTTCTCCTATCTACTGGTTCTGCTCTCTCCTATCTACTGGTTCTGCTCTCTCCTTATCTACTGGTTCTCTCTCCTATCTACTGGTTTCTCTCTCCTATCTACTGGTTGCTCTCTCCTATCTACTGGTTCTGCTCTCACCTATCTACTTGGTTCCTGCTCTCTCCTCTGACTGGTTCCTCTCCTATCTACTGGTTCGCTCTCTCCTATCTACTGGTTCCGCTCTCTCCATCTACCGGTTCTCTCTCCTACTCTGGTTCTGCTCTCTCCTATCTACTGGTTCTGCTCTTCCTTCCTACTGGTTCTGCTCCTCTCCTTCCTACTGGTTCTGCTCTCTCCTATCTACGGTTTCTCTCTATCTCTGGTTCTTCTCTCTATCTACTGGTTCTGCTCTCTCCTATCTACTGGTTCTGCTCTCTCCTTCTACTGTTTCTGCTCTCTCCTTCCTACTGGTTCTGCTCTCTCTCCTATCTACTGGTTCTGCTTCTCTCTCGTCTATCTACTGGTTCTGCTCTCTCCTATCTACTGGTTCTCTTTCCTATCTACTGGTTCTCTCTCCTTCCTACTGGTTCTGATCTCTCCTATCTACTGGTTCTCTCTCCTATCTACTGGTTCTCTCTCCTTCTTACTGGTTCTCTCCCCTTCCTACTGGTTCTCTCTCCTACTGGTTCTCTCTCTCCTATCTACTGGTTCTGCTCTCTCATATCTATTGGTTCTCTCTCCTTCCTACTGGTTCCTGATCTCTCCTATCTACTGGTCTGCTCTCTCTATCAACTGGTTCTGCTCTCTCCTATCTACTGGTTTCTCTCTCCTATCTACTGGTTCTCTCTCCTATCTACTGGTTCTGCTCTCACCTATCTCACTGGTTCTGCTCTCTCCTTCCTACTGGTTCTTCTCTCCATCTACTGGTCCGCTCTCTCCTATCTACTGGTTTCGCTCTCTCCTATCTACTGGTTCGCTCTCTCCTATCTACTGGTTCTCTCTCCTTCCTACTGGTTCTCTCTCTCTTCTACTGGTCTCTCTCCTATCTACTGGTTCTGCTCTCTCCTATCTACTGGTTCTGCCTCTCCTCTCTTCCTTCTATCTCTGGCTCTCTCCTTCCTACTGGTTTCTCTCCTATCTACTGGTTCTGCTCTCTCCTATCTACTGGTTCTGCTCTCTCCTATCTACTGGTTCTCTCTCCTTCTCTTACTGGTTCTGCTCTCTCCTTCCTACTGGTTCTGCTCTCTCCTACTCTACTGGTTCTCTCTCCTATCTACTGGTTCTCTCTCCTTCCTACTTTCTCTCCTTCCTATGGTCTCCTTATCTACTGGTTCTGCTCTCTCCTATCTACTGGTGTTCTGCTCTCTCCTATCTACTGGTTTCTCTCCTATTCCTACTGGTTCTCTCTCCTTCCTACTGGTTCTCTCTCCTCCTATGGTTCTCTCTCCTATCTACTGGTTCTGCTCCTCCTATCTACTGGTTCTCTCTCCTCTCTGGTTCTCTCTCCTTCCTACTGGTTCTCTCTCCTTCCTACTGGTTCTCTCTCCTATCTACTGTTTCTGCTCTCTCCTATCTACTGGTTCTGCTCTCCCTATTCTGTCCTCTCTCCTATCTACTGGTTCTCTCTCCTTCCTACTGGTTCTCTCTCCTTCTACTGTTCTGCTCTCCTATCTACTGGTTCTGCTCTCTCTCTCTACTGGTTCTGCTCTCTCCTTCCTACTGGTTTCTGCTCTCTCCTATCTACTGGTTCTCTCTCCTATCTACTGGTTCTGCTCTCTCCTATCTACTGGTTCTGCTCTCTCCTTCCTCCAGGGTTCTGCTCTCTCCTATCCTACTGGTTCTGCTCTCTCCTATCTACTGGTTCTCTCTTCCTATCCTGTTCTGCTCTCTCCTATCTACTGGTTCTCTTTCCATCTACTGGTCTCTCTCCCTTCCTACTGGTTCTGATCCTCCTATCTACTGGTTCTCTCTCCATCTACTGGTTCTCTCTCCTTCCTACGGTTCTCTCTCCTTCCTACTGGTTCTCTCTCCTATCTACCTGGTTCTGCTCTCTCCTATCTACTGTTCTGCTCTCTCCTATCTACGGTTCTCTCTCCTCCTACTGGTTCTCTCTCCTTCCTACTGGTTCTCTCTCCTATCACTGTTCTGCTCTCTCTCTATCTACTGGTTCTGCTCTCTCCTATCTACTGTTCTCTCTCCTTCCTACTGGTTCTCTCTCTATCTACTGGTTCTGCTCTCTCCTATCTACTGGTTTCTCTCTCCTTCTACTGGTTCTGCTCTCTCCTTCCTACTGGTTCTCTCTCCTATCTACTGGTTTCTGCTCTCTCCTATCTACTGGTTCTGCTCTCTCCTATCTACTGGTTCTCTCTCCTTCCTACTGGTTTCTCTCCTATCTACTGTTCTGCTCTCTCCTATCTACTGGTTCTCTCTCCTTCCTACTGGTTCGTCTCTCCTTCCTACTGGTTCTCTCTCCTATCTACTGGTTCTGCTCTCTCCTATCTACTGGTTCTGCTCTCTCTATCTACTGGTTCTGTCTCTCCTATCTACTGGTTCTCTCCTTCCTACTGTTATTCTCTCCTACTGGTTCTCTCTCCTATCTACTGTTCTCTCTCCTATCTACTGGTTTCTCTCCTATCTATGGTTTAGCTCTTGCCTCTACTGTCACTAACATTACCGTGGAGGCTGCTTCTCCACTACTACTTAGAGCAGCTGTGCAGGAAGATAACACACCTGTGTGTGTGTGTGTGTGTGTGTGTTGTGTTGTTGTGTGTGTGTGTGTGTGTGTGTGTGTGTGTGTGTGTGTGTGTGGTGTGGTGTGGTGTGTGTGTGTGTGTGTGTGTTGTGTGGTGTGTGGTGTGAACACATTGAGAACCTCAACTAACCAATATCCTGAAAACTGAATGAGTCAATGACAGTGACGTGTAAGTAATGAGGACAAGTTCTCTCGTAACCAGAATCTGTAGCTGTGTGTTCTCAACTCTGTTCCAAAATAGAAATGTCCATTTTAGTAGAGGGGAAAATACCATTTGCCGGAGGTTCATTATGTTTATGATTATTGCTATGCCTAGGAGTCTGTATTCCTGCCTAGGGTCTGTTACTCCTGCCTAGGAGTCTGTACTTCCTGCCTAGGAGTCTGTACTTCCTGCCTAGGAGTCTGTACTTCCTGCCTAGGAGTCTGTACTTCCTGCCCTAGGAGTCTGTACTTCTTGCCTAGGAGTCTGTACTTCCTGCCTAGGAGTCTGTACGTCCTGCCTAGGAGTCTGTACTTCCTGTGGGGATTGTTTTTGCTACAAAAGACATGAGCTCACTGAATCTGAATAATTAACTTGCAAGATTTCCTTTTTGATAATGAATGTATTTGCAAAATATAGCAGGAGAGAAATTGACGGGCTTTGGAATAGAAATAGCATCAAATGTATCACTGTTCGGTCGTGTTCTTACTCATCGACCACATTTTCCTGTTAATGCATGTGGTGTTTGGGCAGTATGTCTCTACTCAATCCTGCTTGCTCGTAGAAAAACGGGCCGAATGAGCTTCCCTGAATGAATCAACGTCACCATAGAAACCCAGCTGGTAGAAACCCCAAGTCATTTAGAGAATCTCAACCTAATGGTTGGGTGCAAGTCATTTCTTCTTCAGTTATTATCCATACAATGGAAGCCATTATAGAAGCCAGCGTGTCTCTGAATTGTGAAATAACGTTACATCTATCTGCCCTATTGTCAGGTGTAATAATAACCCAGTCTTTGTGTTGTCAGCCTGTTAACTAGACACAGCCATTAGAGCTAGTTACATGTATTAACATGGGAACAGAATGGAGAGCTTTGTTAGCTGCTCTCATTGAGCTGAGAGAAGAAAATGGCTAATTTGACGTGAAGTAACTTCTGGATGAATAAAACAGACAGGAACAAAAGGAGCCTTTTTATGAGACTTTAATTGCAGAATAGAATGGAGCTCTTTTTACTCCACTGAATGGGCAGGTAGATACTGCTGCAGAAACCTGTTACAGAATCACACAGAGGTCTACGAGGGATCTTTTCCCTCTGCCGCCGGAAAATGTTTCACCTTATCAAAGCAAGAACAGGTACTTGAATGCCGGTTTAAATGGACTACAGTTTATCTGAACTTTAGCAGAAATATTAGACAATACACAGTGAGATGGACTGATGTTCATAGCATGACTTCTATGTTAAGAACAACCAGGTGGGGAGTCTGTACTGGAGCTGAATGGAAAACAAGTTAAAGGACGATATTCAAATAATGGATTCAGTCAAAGTAAATGAATCAAACGGTAAATTCACAGCGAGGATAATAGGAGTGTTGAGAAACAGTTTTCTAAACTGTACTAGGGCTAGGAGTAGATGGTTCACTCTGTCATCACAGCTTGTGTGTGTGTGTGTGTGTGTGTGTGTGTGTGTGTGTGTGTGTGTGTGTGTGTGTGTGTGTGTGTGTGTGTGTGTGTGTGTGTGTGTGTGTGTGTGTGTGTGTGTGTGTGTTGTAATACAAACAATGTACCTTTTCTAGTAAATGATATTGACATTGTGATGTAACAACTGTTTGTCTGCCTTTAAGTGAAGGACTTCCTACTGGCTCTGCTCTGCAGTGGTGTAGTGAATATTTAAACTGAGAGAGAAGCTGAAACACGGGAGTCCCTGGTGTAGTGAGCGTCAACTGAGAGAGAAGCTGAAACATGGGAGTCCTCTGGTGTAGTGGGCTTCAACTGAGAGAGAAGCTGAAACACGGGAGTCCTCTGTGTAGTGAAGTTTCAATGAGAGAGAAGCTGAAACCAGGGAGTCCTCTGGTGTAGTGAGGCGTCAACTGAGAGAGAAGCTGAAACACGGGAGTCCTCTGGTGTAGTGAGGCGTCAACTGAGAGAGAAGCTGAAACAGGGAGTCCTCTGGTGTAGTGAGGCTTCAACTGAGAGAGAACTGAAACACGGGAGTCCTCTGGTGTAGTGAGGCTTCAACTAGAGAGAAGCTGAAACACGGGAGTCCTCTGGTGTAGTGAGTTCAACTGAGAGAGAAGCTGAAACACGGGAGTCTCTGGTGTAGTGAGGCGTCAACTGAGAGAGAAGCTGAGACATGGGATCCTTGGTGTAGTGAGGCTTCAACTGGAGAGAGCGAAACACGGAGTCTGGTGTAGTGAGCTTCAACAGAGAAAGCTGAAACACGGGAGTCCTCTGGTGTAGTGAGGCTTCAACTGAGAGAGAAGCTGAAACACGGGAGTCCTCTGGGTAGTGAGGCTTCAACTGAGAGAGAAGCTGAAACACGGAAGTCCTCTGGTGTGTGAGGCTTCAACTGAGAGAGAGAGCTGAAACACGGAAGTCCTCTGGTGTAGTGAGGCTTCAACTGAGAGAGAAGCTGAAACACGGGAGTCCTCTGAGTATTACAGTAACGCACAAATCAGCCGTTTCCTCATCTTCAACCACAATTCCCCTGACCAGAACTCAGCTTCTCAAGTACAATACTGTATCTCATACACGGTGTACTTAAAGGCATACATTGTAATCATGTTGTAGTCATTGCTGTACATTATCCCATGCTCCATTCATAATTCACAAACATAGAACATGTATGTACATCCTGTTATTAGCTCTTCAGAACAGTCTTTACAGACACACATGATGTTGAATTTCTGTAGTGAGAGAACTCTCAGGAAGACAATGCATTCCTACCAGTGGAGGCTGGTGGGGGAGCTGTAGGAGGACAGGCTCATTGTAATGGCTGGAATGAAATGTGGTTTCCATATGTTTGATACCGTTCCAATAGTTCTATTCCAGTGATGACAATGAGGCCGCCCTCCTATAGCTCCTCCCACCAGCCTCCCCTGACTCCAACCCGTACTGTCTTTGAGCTTATCATTACAGCAGACCTCTGCTCTACCCTGCTGGGACCCTGCTTCCTTCTGCTGGAACTGTAATAACCCTGCTCTGTGTGTGTATGTGTGGCGTGTGGGTGTGTGTGTGTGTGTGTGTGTGTGTGTGTGTGTGTGTGTGTGTTGTGTGTGTGTGTGTGTGTGTGTGTGTGGTGTGTGTGTGTGTGTGCATGTGTGTGTCCAACTGTAATAACCCTGCTCTGTGTGTGCGTGCGTGTGTGTGTGTGTCCAACTGTAATAACCCTGTTCTCTCAGGGGAAGGTCACGCTGTTTATACAGCTTTATGTTGTCTGGTTACAGAGTGAGGTAGAGGTTGTTTTATGTCGTCTGGTTAGGTGAGGTAGAGGTTGTTTTATGTTGTCTGGTTACTGGTTACAGAGTGAGGTAAAGGTTGTTTTATGTTGTCCTGGTTACAGAGTGAGGTAGAGGTTTGTTTATGTTGTCCTGGTTACAGAGTGAGGTAAAGGTTGTTTTATGTTGTCTGGTTACAGAGTGAGGTAAAGGTTGTTTTATGTTGTCCTGGTTACAGAGTGAGGTAGAGGTTGTTTTATCTTGCTGGTTACAGAGTGAGGTAGAGGTTGTTTTATGTTGTCTGGTTACTGGTTACAGAGTGAAGTAGAGGTTGTTTTATGTTGTCCTGGTTACAGAGTGAGGTAAAGGTTGTTTTATGTGGTCCTGGTTACAGAGTGAGGTAGAGGTTGTTTTATGTTGTCTGGTTACAGAGTGAGGTAGAGGTTGTTTTATGTCGTCTGGTTACAGGTGAGGTAGAGGTTGTTTTATGTTGTCCTGGTTACAGAGTGAGGTAGAGGTGTGTTTTATGTTGTCTGGTTACAGAGTGAGGTAAAGGTTGTTTTATGTTGTCCTGGTTACAGAGTGAGGTAGAGGTTGTTTTATGTTGTCTGGTTACAGAGTGAGGTAAAGGTTGTTTTATGTTGCCTGGTTACAGAGTGGGGTAGAGGTTGTTTTATGTTGTCTGGTTACAGAGTGAGGTAGAGGTTGTTTTATGTTGTCTGGTTACAGAGTGAGGTAAAGGTTGTTTTATGTTGTCCTGGTTACAGAGTGAGGTAGAGGTTGTTTTATGTTGTCTGGTTACAGAGTGAGGTAAAGGTTGTTTTATGTTGTCCTGGTTACAGAGTGAGGTAGAGGTTGTTTTATGTTTCTGGTTACAGAGTGAGGTAGAGGTTGTTTTTGTTGTCTGGTTACAGAGTGAGGTAGAGGTTGTTTTATGTTGTCTGGTTACAGAGTGGAGGTAGAGGTTGTTTTATGTTGTCCTGGTTACAGAGTGAGGTAGAGTTGTTTTATGTTGTCCTGGTTACAGAGTGGGTAGAGGTTGTTTTATGTTGTCTGGTTACAGAGTGAGGTAAGGTTGTTTTTATGTTGTCTGGTTACTGGTTACAGAGTGAGGTAGAGGTTGTTTTATGTTGTCTGGTTACAGAGTGAGGTAAAGGTTGTTTATGTTGTCTGGTTACAGAGTGAGTAGAGGTTGTTTTATGTTGTCTGGTTACAGAGTGAGGTAGAGGTTGTTTTATGTTGTCTGGTTACAGAGTGAGGTAGAGGTTGTTTTATGTTGCCTGGTTACAGAGTGAGGTAGAGGTTGTTTTATGTTGTCTGGTTACAGAGTGAGGTAGAGGTTGTTTTATGTTGTCTGGTTACAGAGTGAGGTAAAGGTTGTTTTATGTTGTCCTGGTTACAGAGTGAGGTAAAGGTTGTTTTATGTTGCCTGGTTACAGAGTGGGGTAGAGGTTGTTTTATGTTGTCTGGTTACAGAGTGAGGTAAAGGTTGTTTTATGTTGTCTGGTTACAGAGTGAGGTAGAGGTTGTTTTATGTTGCCTGGTTACTGGTTACAGAGTGAGGTAAAGGTTGTTTTATGTTGTCTGGTTACAGAGTGAGGTAAAGGTTGTTTTATGTTGTCTGGTTACAGAGTGAGGTAGAGGTTGTTTTATGTTGCCTGGTTACTGGTTACAGAGTGAGGTAAAGGTTGTTTTATGTTGTCTGGTTACAGAGTGGGGTAGAGGTTGTTTTATGTTGTCTGGTTACAGAGTGAGGTAGAGGTTGTTTTATGTTGCCTGGTTACTGGTTACAGAGTGAGGTAAAGGTTTTTTATGTTGTCCTGGTTACAGAGTGAGGTAGAGGTTGTTTATGTTGTCTGGTTACAGAGTGAGGTAAAGGTTGTTTATGTTGCCTGGTTACAGGTGAGGTAGAGGTTGTTTTATGTTTTCTGGTTACAGAGTGAGGTAGAGGTTGTTTTATTTTGTCTGGTTACAGAGTGAGGTAAAGGTTGTTTTATGTTGCCTGGTTACAGAGTGAGGTAGAGGTTGTTTTATGTTTCTGGTTACAGAGTGAGGTAGAGGTTGTTTTATGTTGTCTGGTTACAGGATGAGGTAGAGGTTGTTTTATGTTGTCCTGGTTACAGAGTGAGGTAAAGGTTGTTTTATGTTGTCTGGTTACAGAGTGAGGTAGAGGTTGTTTTATGTTGTCTGGTTAAAGAGTGGGGTAGAGGTTGTTTTATGTTGTCTGGTTACTGGTTACAGAGTGAGGTAGAGGTTGTTTTATCTTGCCTGGTTACAGAGTGAGGTAAAGGTTGTTTTATGTTGTCTGGTTACAGAGTGAGGTAGAGGTTGTTTTAGTTTCTGGTTACAGAGTGAGGTAGAGATGTTTTATGTTGTCCTGGTTAAGAGTGAGGTAGAGGTTGTTTTGTGTTGTCTGGTTACAGAGTGAGGTAGAGGTTGTTTTATGTTGTCTGGTTACAGAGTGAGGTAGAGGTTGTTTTATGTTGTCTGGTTACAGAGTGAGGTAGTTGTTTTATGTTGCCTGGTTACAGAGTGGGGTAGAGGTTGTTTTATGTTGTCTGGTTACAGAGTGAGGTAAGGTTGTTTTTGTGTCCTGGTTACAGAGTGAGGTAAAGGTTGTTTATGTTGTCTGGTTACAGAGTGAGGTAGAGGTTGTTTTATGTTGTCTGGTTACAGAGTGAGGTAGAGGTTGTTTTATGTTGCCTGGTTACAGAGTGAGGTAGAGGTTGTTTAATGTTGTCCTGGTTATAGAGTGAGGTAGAGGTTGTTTTAGTTGTCTGGTTACAGAGTGAGGTAGAGGTTGTTTTATGTTGTCTGGTTACAGAGTGAGGTAGAGGTTGTTTTATGTTGTCTGGTTACAGAGTGAGGTAAAGGTTGTTTTATGTTGTCTGGTTACAGAGTGAGGTAGAGGTTGTTTTATGTTGTCTGGTTACAGAGTGAGGTAGAGGTTGTTTTATGTTGTCTGGTTACAGAGTGAGGTAAAGGTTGTTTTATTTTTTCTGGTTACAGAGTGAGGTAGAGGTTGTTTTATGTTGTCCTGGTTATAGAGTGAGGTAGAGGTTGTTTTATGTTGTCTGGTTACAGAGTGAGGTAGAGGTTGTTTTATGTTGTCCTGGTTACAGAGTGAGGTAGAGGTTGTTTTATGTTGTCTGGTTACAGAGTGAGGTAGAGGTTGTTTTAGTGTTGCCTGGTTACAGAGTGAGGTAGAGGTTGTTTATGTTGTCTGGTTACAGAGTGAGGTAGAGGTTGTTTTATGTTGTCTGGTTACTGGTTACAGAGTGAGGTAAAGGTTGTTTTATGTTGTCTGGTTACAGAGTGAGGTAGAGGTTGTTTTATGTTGTCTGGTTACAGAGTGAGGTAATGGTTGTTTTATGTTGCCTGGTTACAGAGTGAGGTAGAGGTTGTTTTATGTTGTCTGGTTACAGAGTGAAGTAAAGGTGTTTTATGTCGTCGTACAGAGTGAAGTAAAGGTTGTTTTATGTTGTCCTGGTTACAGAGTGAAGTAAAGGTTGTTTTATGTTGTCCTGGTTACAGAGTGAGGTAAAGGTGTTTTATGTTGTCCTGGTTACAGAGTGAAGTAAAGGCTGTTTCTTGGATTCTCCTTCTGGACGTGTGTTTCACCCATAGGTCTGCAGAGAAATGTGAAATGGTGACATTTTTATTATTTGTGTGGTGTGCTGTGTGCGTGTGTGTGTGTGTGTGTGTGTGCGCTGTGCGTGTGTTGTGTGTGTGTGTGTGTGCGCAAGCCTGTATTGTTTTGGGCAAAACTTGATATTACACTCCCAGTCCTGTGATGCACGATTCCCAAGGTTGGATGATAAAGACTTCCTCAGAAATTCAAAGTATTTGATTTCGCAACATGGAGAGGGAGTCACCTAAATATTTATTGTCAAGGAACAAGGGACACAATATTAATTCCTTATTCCGTAAACTGTTAACGTTGCTGATAGGCCTATTGAAAACATTTATTTTAGCAGGTGAAAATGTATGGAGAACAAAATAAAACCCTTTTGATAAATTAAAATAATTGTTGTTTTGTTTTATAGCTCTATATAATGCTCCATGGCAAATTTGAGTTTTTCTAGATTTAAAACGTAAAACAACATTTATAAAGCAAACATGAACTCTTAGGTCTTGCACAGAAAGTAGTTACATTATTTAAGCATATGTTGCAGAACAGTGACTACACATAATTTTCTCAGAATATTGACAAAAAAAAATAGATTTTAAGGTGGTTAGCCATCAAGTGACGGAGTTGACAAGCCACTTACGGAGTTGACGACAGATACTCAAAACAGACATATTTTTGCCACTAAAAGTAAAAGTTCAGTGATTACACATTATGACGGAGTTGACAAGCCACTTACGGAGTTGACAACAGATACTCAAAACAGACATATTTTTGCCTCTAAAAGTAAAAGTTCAATACAAACATTTGTAAAGTYTGGAAAAMAATTKATTTAAAAATCCCCAATAAAAACAACCCTTCTATTAGATTTTTCAGCACTCTGACAGAGTTGATGTTTACCTTCATTCAAAATTCATATTCTATCATAATCTATCAATCAGGCAGAGAGAGTTGACAGTTGGTTGTTACCATGGTAATTCCAATATTGTTTGTTTAAATATATTATGCAATAAGACACCTCTGGGGTTTGTGCTAAGGGCTGTGTCCAGGCACTCCACGATGCGTCATGCGTAAGAACAGCCCTAAGCCGTGGTATATTGGCTATATACCACACCTCCTCGTGCTTAATTAGAGAACTTTCCAGACCATGAGTGGTCTTGTTGCACTACATGTAATGAGAACATGAATAAGAGGTCATTATGGTATAGCTGACCCTGCTCATTCCTGATTTGAATTCACCAAATCTCCAGACACATCTTTTAGGAATCACAATTTCGAGATAAATAATCTTTAAAGTCACGGAAGGCTATTGCAAGAAACAACATAAGAATTTTTCAGTTAATCTCCATTATTTCCCCCAAAAATGTAACACTATTTTGGAGTTTCAAATGGGCATCCTTTTGCCCCGGCATTGAGCAGACATGGAAATTAATAATATTGAAAGTATTTAGAAAATTGAAGGAAAAAAAAAATAATGTTTGTTTGTGGATCCAGTTGACAGAGGTTGATCACTCATATGTTTGGGAGCAGAAATATTAATGCGCGTAATTCCTCTGGCAGCCTGCATATAGATTTGAGGATACCCCCGGGGSCCCACACTTCACCAAGAAAGAATGTATCGAACGACAGTTGGTCCCGTTCCGTTCTTACCTTCTAGCGTCACCTCTCTCCCGGCTCGTTTGAGCCCCTGCACCGCCTCGTCATGCGTGGCGTCCCGCAGGTTCACGCCGTTCACCGATAGAATCGCGTCACGACATATAAGGCTTGGGTTTGATCCGCAGCCAGACTTTGAAGATCTTACTAATAAGTATCGGCATTTTATTCTCTTTTCTCCCTTTATGCTGATGCCGAGTCCTCCTACCTCTTGCTTTATTACTTTCACACATCTTTTTCTGTTGGCGATCGCCTCTGGGACTTGCTCCTGTAAATCCGTGAAAGCTGTCCTCGCCGCAGTTTTCGGACTGTTTGTGTGATCCGAGTGAGTTGCGTTGCACCCGTAAGATCCATTGGTGATGCCGTTTAGGGTCACATTCTCTCCCAGGTCCTCGCAACTCAACGTTAGAGCTTCTTCGTTCAAGTTGGCCAAAACTTTGTGCCATCGGTCCCTCACTAAAACCTCCAACAAGCCACTTTTTTGTACTCTGTTCCCGAAATTATGTAGCTACCGCCATCTTTGAAGCATTCTTAAAATGCCATGTGATTAAACTCACATAGGACTTTACCCCCGAACTTCTCAGCATGGCTTCCCAATAGTTCAGCAACTTCAGCTAACGGCTCTTTTTTTTTGGCAACATAACCTAGTCCCTGCTCCAACAGCCCAAGTATTCTATTCTTGAAAGTAGACGTGATACGATAAGATTCCGATTAAGATACAAAAAAAACTAAGATATCACAATAGGAATAGTAAAAGATGATTTTAGCAATAAATTAATATAGAAAAAAGGATATAGTTGACAGTATTAGCTTAGGATAAAAAAGATTAGGAGAATATGAAGATGTTAATTAAGAGGTTAGTTAAAGATGATATATAATAATTAAGAGTTACATAATTGCATGAATGAAATAATGTGATAACCGAGAAAGAGACTGAGTATGAAGTATGAGGGGATGATGTAGAGTGATATAATGTACATTATTAAGATATTACTTAGCGATTGAGCAAATCATAAATAAGTGAGACGTAAGATACAAAGAAAGTAGAGCAGGATAACAATCACTGTCGATAAGAGGTGAGCTTGATCAGCAAAGAGTACAAAAAAATTGATTCAGATTGTGAAGAAATGGTATACTGAAGTGGTGAGCGTGGCGATCGGGGGTGGACCTGCTCGACTGCGTCTATGGAGCGCGTCCCAGTAGAGTTGCAGGGATGAATTGGTAGAAGAGATGATCCGGTGGGCGAATTCTTGTGAAGCGTCATCAGATCCTATGAGCAGGACGGAGTCTAAATAACAGACAAACTGAGTCGCCTTGTGCTGAATACTAGAGGTAATGGGACGATCGATGATGGGAGGGAGTGCCAAACATGGCGCCATGAGATGGGTCACTCAACAGCGGGGTGATACGCGATCGAGTGAGCTGCTGTAGGGGGACTAGCAGTCGTGACGAAAAGCGGAGTGAATATTGTGTAAGTTCATAGGTGCGTGACGA
>NW_019946551.1:29940-42942 GCF_002910315.2 Salvelinus sp. IW2-2015
CTCACATACAACCCAGCCCAGAAGCGCCCCACATCCCAGAGCGCCCCACAGCCGCCCAAGCCCATAGCCGCCCCAGCATGCGGCCCCCAAGAGCCGCCCCACAGCGGCATAGAGCCGGCCCCACATACGCATACAGCCGCCCCACATGCGCCCAGGGCGCCCCACACATGCGGCCCCAAAGAAGCCGCCCCACATGCGGCCCAGAGCCGCCCCACCATCGGCCATAGAGCCGCCCCACATACGGCATAAGCCGCCCCACGTCGGCCCATGGCCCGCCCCACGTGCGGCCCAGAGCCGCCCCACAGTGCGCCCAGAAGCCGCCCCACATGCGGATAGAACTCGTTTATAGCTCCTATTATTAGCTGGCTTATGGGAAACGTAGTCATCTCTACTATGAAGTTTTAGTGTATCGTTTTAAATGCCAAGAGAAACACCATATACAGACTCTAAATGTAATGTACTCCTCTTGACCTGTTGACTTAAAATTATTTATTAAAAATCCTGAAACACTACATTTCCTATATTTAGTTATTCTCTTGTTTCCGTATATGAAACAGTGTGCAGATGATTTAAAAGTCTTTGTTTTAAGATAGAACTGAAAGCCACATGCTGTCTTCGGCTATGACAGGAGGAAGGATCGTCCTCAGGCATGACAGGAGAGTGAATGTTCTCTTCAGGCTATAAAGGAGAAGGAGTCGCTCAGCGCTATGACAGGAGAAGGATGTCTCTTCAGGCTATGAAAGGAGAAGGAATGCTCTTCTTCAGTCATGACAGAGAAAGGATGTCTCTGTCAGGCTATGACAGAAGAAAGGATGTCTCTTCAGGTATGAAGGAAAAAAGGACTGTCTCTTCAGGCTATGACAGGAGAAAGGAATGTCTCTTCAGGCTATAGAGGAGGAAGATGTCTCTTCAGGACTATGAAGGCAGGAAGGAGCATGTGCGGGCATGGTGTTCTTTCTCTCCCTCCTCCTCGATCAGTCTTTACCTTCTCTCCTCTCTTCCTTCTCTCTAGCTCTCTCACAGTAGTTTTTTTGATTATTAAATTTGTGAGTAGAGTATTGGCGTGATCAACTGTCTTGTCAGAGAATGGATGTGTGGGTGATCATTGTTGGCTATGATTAAACACCAAACTCTGCAGAGAGGAGCGAGAGAGAGTGAGCGAGGAAAGAGAAGTGCAGGAAGAGGAAGGGAGAGTGAGAGGGTAGAGAGAGAGAGAGACGCGAGAAGGCAGCAACCAATCCTCTGAATGAATGAAACGCAGAGGGAGGGATTTCTGCTGCGCTTCTATGGTTTTCTTTTCTCTCTATGCCTCTCTCTCGCCTCTCCTCTCTCTGCCTCTCTCTCTCTGCCTCTTCTCTGCTGACTCTCTCTCTCTGCCTCTCTCTCCTGCCTCTCTCTCTTCTCTGCTGCCCCTCTCTCTCTCTCTACCCACCGTTGTCTTAAAGAGACGCACGTCAGATGAGTGCCTCAGATGATCCTGACTTCAGTGTGTGTCTTGACAACAAAGACGAGAACGTAAAGAGAACAGATGAGCTGGAAAACTGCATATGAGTTTAGGATCGTGCGTCTCAGTGTATTAGTATGCTAGCAGGTCTCAGTAATTAGTAGGATTAGTGCAGGTCTCAGTTGAATAGTAGGGTAGGGCAGGGTCCAGATGTAATAGATAGGAGAGTGCAGGTCCAAGTGTAATTAGTAAGGGTAGTGCAGGGTCTCAGTGTAATTAGTAGGGTAGTGTCAGCAGGCTCAGCGTTATAGTGGATAGTGGCAGGTCTCGGTGTAATAGTAGGATATGCAGGTCTCAGTTAATTAGTAGGGTGCAAGGTTCAGTTAATTAGTGTCATCGGTCTCAGTGTAATAGTAGGGTAGTGCAGGTCTCTCGTGTATTAGTAGGGTAAGTGCAGGGTCGTGTATATAGTATCAGGTCTAGTGAATTAGTAGGGGTATGCAGGTCTCAGTGTTAATTAAGTAGGTAGGTCGCAGGTCTCGATGCTAATTAGATAGGGTAGTGCAAGGACGTCTAGTGTATTAGAGGTGTGCAGGCTAGATTAGTAGTAGTGCAGGGTCTCAGTGTAATTAAGAGGGTAGTGCCAGGTCTCAGTGTAATTAGTAGGTTAGTGCAGGGTCTCAGCTAATTAGAATAGGTAGTGCAGGTCTCAGATGTAATTAGTAAGGTAGTGCAGGTCTCAGTTTGTAATAGTAGTATTCCAGGTCTCGTGTAATTAGTAGGGTAGTGCAGGTCTGTACTTAGTAGGTAGTGCAGGTCTCGGTAGTATTAGTAGGTAGATGCAGTCTCAGTCTAATTAGTAGGTAGTGCAGGTCCTACAGTGTAATAGTAAGGGTAGTGCGGTCTCAGGTTAATTCATAGCTTAGTTGACAGGTCTCAGTTTGTATATAGAGGATAGTGCAGGGTCTCAGTGTAATTAGTAGGGTAGTGCAGGGTCTCAGTGTAATTAGTAGGATAGTGCAGGGTCTGTGTAATTAGTAGGGTAGTGCAGGGTCTCAGTGTAATTAGTAGGGTAGTGCAGGGTCTCAGTGTAATTAGTAGGATAGTGCAGGGTCTCAGTACTGTCTACTGGACACACGTGCTTCAAGGCTAAGTTGAACAATACTCACCGAGAGTTGAGGTTTGATATTAATATGATCAACAAGAATAGTTCTGGTCCGGGCCTCCCGAGTGGCGCAGCGGTCTAAGGCACTGCATCTCAGTGCTAGAGGCGTCACTACAGACCCTGGTTCGATCCTGGGCTGTATCACAACAGSCCGTGATTGGGAGTCCCATAGGGCGGCGCACAATTGGCCCGGCGTCATCCGGGTTAGGGGAGGGTTTGGCCGGGGGGAGCTTTACTTGGCTCATCGCACTCTAGCGACTCCTTGTGGCGGGCCGGGCTCCTGCAGGCTGACCTCGGTCGTCAGTTGAACAACATTTCCTCCGACACATTGGTGCAGATGGCTTCCTGATTCAGTGTGCGGGTGATAAGAAGCGCGGTTTGGCGGGTCATGTTTCGGAGGACGCATGACTCAACCTTCGCCTCCCGAGCCATTGGGGAGTTGCAGCAACGAGACAAGATCGTGATCACGAAGTTGAGGAGAAAAAGGGGATAAAAGAAATTATAAAATAAAAAATGTTTTGGTTTAAACAAAATACTTTTGGCTTTCAAAATGCAATTTTTGCAATGTATAGTGTTGGTGGTTTAGTGTGTGTACAGGTCTGTGGGCGGACAGACTGTGCTATAGCTAGAGGTCACTGAGGGGTCATGATCTCTATAGGTTAAAGGTCACCATAAGCGGTGGTGGTGGTGAGACACCTGTAATAAAGTAAGCTGGGGATGTATTGTGCCATACCATAAAGTAGTATGGACTGATTGAAGCTCAGTGTTTTGTAGTGACGCCTCTAGCACTGAGATGCTTCGAACTTAACCGTGCCTTTAATTAATTTCATTATGCTCTTTCTATTTGCCTGAGTGAAAATTCTCTCAAGACGATCATTCAGAAATATCATCCCAAGCCTGAGTTGGTCTTGCATTGATAATATGTGTTCCAAGTGGCTCCCTATATAGTGCACTATGGGCCCTGGTCAAAACTAGTGCACTATGGGCCCTGGTCAAAACTAGTGCACTATGGGCCCTGGTCAAAACTAGTGCACTACTGGCCGCTGGTCAAAACTAGTGCACTATGGGCCCTGGTCAAAGACTAGTGCACTATGGGCCCTGGTCAAAACTAGTGCACTATGGGCCCTGGTCAAAGATAGTGCACTATGGGCCCTGGTCAAAGATTTAGTGCACTATGGGCCCTGGTCAAGATAGTGCACTATGGGCCCTGGTCAAAGATAGTCGACTATGGGCCCTGGTCAAACTAGGTGCACTATGGGCCCTGGTCAAAACTAGTGCACTATGGGCCTGGTCAAAAGAGTAGTGCACTATGGGCCTGGTCAAGATAGTGCACTATGGGCCCTGGTCAAAGATAGTGCACTATGGGCCCTGGTCAAGATAGTGCACTATGGGGCCTGGTCAAAGATAGTGCACTATGGGCCCTGGTCAAAGATAGTGCACTGTGGGGCCCTGGTCAAAGATATGCATATGGCCTGGTCAAAGATAGTGCACTATGGCCCTGGTCAAAGATAGTGACTATGGGCCCTGGTCAAATAGTGGCACTGGTGGGCCCTGGTCAAGATAGTGCACTATGGGCCCTGGTCAAAACTAGTGCACTATGGCCCTGGTCAAAACTAGTGCACTATGGGCCTGGTCAAAACTAGTGCACTATGGGCCCTGGTCAAAACTAGTGCACTATGGGCCTGGTCAAAACTAGTGCACTATGGGCCATGGTCAAAACTAGTGACTGTGGGCCCTGGTCAAAACTAGTGCACTGTGGGCCCTGGTCAAAACTAGTGCACTATGGGCCCTGGTCAAACTATGCACTATGGGCCTGGTAAGATAGTGCACTATGGGCCCTGGTAACACTAGGCACTATGGGCCCTGGTCAAAACTAGTGCACTATGGGCCCTGGTCAAACTAGTGCACTATGGGCCCTGGTCAAAACTAGTGCACTATGGCCCTGGTCAAAACTAGTGGACTGTGGCCCTGGTCAAAAACTAGTGCACTGTGGGCCCTGGTCAAAACTAGTGCACTGTGGGCCCTGGTCAAAACTAGTGCACTATGGGCTGGTCAAACTAGTGGACTGTGGGCCCTGGTCAAAACTAGTGCACTGTGGCCTGGTCAAAACTAGTGCACTATGGCCCTGGTAAAACTATGCACTTGGGCCATGGTCAAAACTAGTGCACTTGTGGGCCTGGTCAAAACTAGTGCACTGTGGGCCCTGGTCAAACTAGTGCACTATGGGCCCTGGTCAACTAGTGCACTATGGGCCCTGGTCAAAATAGTGCACTATGGGCCTGGTCAAAACTAGTGCACTATGGGCCCTGGTCAAAACTAGTGCACTATGGGCCCTGGTCAAAATAGTGCACTATGGGCCCTGGTCAAAACTAGTGCACTATGGGCCCTGGTCAAAACTAGTGACTGTGGGCCCTGGTCAAAACTAGTGCACTGTGGGCCCTGGTCAAAACTAGTGCACTGTGGGCCTGTAAACTAGTGCACTATGGGCCCTGGTCAAAACTAGTGACTGTGGGCCCTGGTCAAACTAGTGCACTGTGGCCCCTGGTCAAAACTAGTTTGACTATCTCCATCCCTGTACCTCCCCAAGGGCATGTCAGTCAGCCAGTCATCAGTATGGATTGACTTGTTGTTTTTTGTGTTGCACAGTCACACGACTACAAGCAGCAACTCATTCGGCAGCTACCAACACAGGGAATAGTGAGGTGCTGGACAGAGGAGGCAGACTCAATGCTGCATGACTGTTTTGAGAGTACTGATTGGAATATGTTCGAAGAATCATTCAGCTAGGACTCATCCATCAACATTGAGGAATATACATCGTCAGTCACAGGCTTCGTTAGGAAATGTGTTGTTGATGTTGCACCCACAATAACAATCCGGGCATACCCCAACCAAAAACCCTGGACAAAAGGAGATAGCCGTACCATGCTGAGAGCCCGTACTGTAGCATTCAACGTCAGCAGAACGAACCSCGATGACTCAGTGACACACAACGTGTACAAGGCAAGCAAAAAGACAATACAGACTCAAACTTTAATTGATGTTCAACAATCAGACTTGAATCGCATGTGGCAAGGACTACAGACTATGACAAACTACAAAGGCAAATCCAGCTGTGTGGTGCCCACCAAAGCATCCCTCCCAGACGAGTTCAACACATTGTATGCTCGCTTCGAGGCAGACAACACCGAGCCATCCAGGAGGACTCTCGCTGCTCTGGATGACCAGATGCTTTCTCTCTCCGAGGCTGACGAGAGGAAAAACTCTCAAAAGAAGTGAGTACTCACAAAGCCGCCGTCCCAAATGGCATCCCTGTCCATGTCCTCAGTGTGTGCTTACCAGMTTGGCGGGCGTCTTCTCTGACATCTTCAACCTGTCCCCAGGCTGTAGTCCCCACCTGCTTTTGAGGAGACCACCATTTTCCCAGTGCCCAAGAAAAACAAGGTGACATCCCCAAATGACTATCGCCCAGTCTCGCTCACCTCGGTCATCATGAAGTGCTTCGAGGAGACTTCGAGGAGACCCACATGCCAGGCACACTGGACCAACTCAATTTAGCCTACCGCTCCAACAAATCCACGGAAGATGCCATTTTCATCGCTATTCACACGGCCGTAACACATCTGGACAAGAGGTACACCTATGTGAGAATGCTTTTCATTGACTACAGTTCAGCATTCAACACGATTGTTTCCTCCATGTTCGACACCAAGCTYAGAGCAGTGGGTCTGGACACCACCCTCTGCAACTTGATCTTGGACTTCCTGACGGGCAGACTACAGGCTGTGACGATTGGCTACAACACCTCTTCCACACTAATTCTTAATTCAGGGGCCCCCGGGTGTGTCCTTAGCCCTCTGCTGTACTCCCTGTTCACCCACGACTGTGTGGCTTTGCACACACCAACTCATCAAGTTTGCTGATGACACCACGGTTGTAGGCCTGATATCCAACAACGACATGTCAGCCTATAGGGAGGAGGTAAGTTAACTGGCGTTGTGGTGCCAGGACAACAACCTCTCCTTCAACATCAGCAAAACAAAAGAGTTGATTGTTGACTTCAGAAAGCAGAGGGAGCATGCCCAGATCCACATCAACAGCGTCTCTACTTCCTAAGGTGGCTGAAGAAATGTGGCATGCCGCCCCAGGTCCTCTCCAAATACTACCACCGCACCTTCGAGAGTGTCCTAACCAGTTGCATCACGGCCTGGTTCGGAATTTTCTTCGTCAACGACTGCAAGGTCCTCCAGCAGGTGTTGAAGATGGCCCAGTACWTCACTGGGATCGGGCTTCCAACCATCCGTGACATCTACTCAAATCAGTACCCGACGAAGGCACAAAGCATCGTCAAGGACTCCACAAACCCCCGCCAACGAGCTGTTCACTCCCTTACCGTCGGGCAGACGGTATCACGAGCATGAGGTCTGATACCAACAGGCTCAGAGACCGTTTTTATTTACAAGCCATCAGACTGTATCACGAGCATGAGGTCTGATACCAACAGGCTCAGAGACCGTTTTTATTTACAAGACATCAGACTGCTGAACACTTGAAGTGGACTGACCATCTGCTCTGATTCTCTGCACCTTAGCGCACATCACTACCGCTGCCACCAGGCTCTTATTATACTGCTCGATTTATACACTTGTGCCTTCCTGTATACTATTTATGCTAAAATATTTATACTATTTTACTGCCGTTTTACTTAATGTTCATTTTCCTAAATTGTATCATTTCGTATTGTTGTTGCATTGTCGAGAAGGAACCTGCAAGTAAGCATGTCATTGGACGATGTATGCCGTGCATATGACTAATAAAACTTGAAACTGGAATGCAYCTTTATGATGTCACAATGAAACCAACCGTGTCGCAGCTGTGTGTTTTTCCTCTGTAAATTCTGTTTGAAGAAAATCAAGCAACTCTCTTCGGTTATCGTTTGGGCTAATACGCTAATTGTTCCTAGCGATGGTTCCTGAAACTACCTTAGACTTCCTTCAAACTGAACGCAGAGACATARAAATGGTATCCAGGAGTTCATCTGACTCTGGTTAAGTATTTAATTTCCAAAATGTTGCTCTATCCCTTTAATATGTCTCAGCTGATATGATAGTCACTTTACTGCTCTGAGTATCTGTTGACAATAGGTGGAGAGTTGACTCTCTGAGAGCTGTCACTGGTTGCCATTAGTAGCCTGTACATTTAGCCTAGCTGTAAGCAAGCATACATGATACCTACGTTTTGGCAAGAGCCTGCCGCCCGCCACTCTCCCTTCCCTATCCCCAGACTCGGCCCCAGCCCTATACCAACCCTCCACCCTTCCCCAGCCCCATATCCCATTCCCCAGCCCTCCCTTACCCCGGGAAAAGGCTGTAACGTAACAAAATGTGGAAAAGGTCAAAGGGTCTGAATACTTTCCGAAGGCACTTGTTATAACTGTATTCTATCATGGCTCATGCCTATATAACTATGTCCAAACACACCATTATATAACAGTATGTGTGTTTACACACAAGTACAAGTCAAACGGTTGTAACATATCTACTCATTCAAAGAGTTAATATTTTTTTTTACTAGAATCTAAAATAGATTTTGATTGTTTAACCACTTTTTTGGTTACTAAATGACTCCATATGTGTTATTTCATAGTAATATATATATATAATATATATATATATATAGTACTCCCCAAAACTTATATATAAATATATATAATATATATATCCCCTTTTGTCCTCAAACCAGCTTCAATCGTCGGGGCATGGTCCTCCAAAGTGCTGAGAGCGGCCCACGGGGATGGGCCTGCAGTTCTTGACACAGACTGGCAACCTATACCTCCGTTCAAAGGCACTTCAATTTTTTGTCTTGCCCATTCACCTGAATGGAGGGTAGCTAGCTGTTACAAACACACAGCTGAATGGAGGGTAGTTAGCTGCTAAGTAACACACAGCTGAATAGAGGGTAGTTAGCTGCTAGTAACACATCAGCTGAATGGAGGGTAGTTAGCTGCTAGTAACACACAGCTGAATGAAGGGTAGTTAGCTGCTAGTAACACACACAGCTGAATGGAGGGTAGTTAGCTGCTAGTAACACACAGCTGAATGGAGGGTAGTTAGCTGCTAGTAACAACAGCTGAATGGAGGGTAGTTAGCTGTTACAAACACAGCTGAATGGAGGGTAGTTAGCTGCTAGTAACACACAGCTGAATGGAGGGTAGTTTAGCTGCTAGTAACACACAGCTGAATGGAGGGTAAGTTAGCTGCTAGTAACACAGCTGAATGGAGGGTAGTTAGCTGCTAGTAACACACAGCTGAATGGAGGGTAGTTAGCTGCCAGTAACACAGCAGCTGAAATGGAGGGTAGTTAGCTGCTAGTAACACACAGCTGAATGGAGGGTAGTTAGCTGCTAGTAACACACAGCTGAATGGAGGGTCAGTTAGCAATTTGGACTAGGAGACAGTCAGGATCGAGTGGAAAGATGAACGGAGCAAAGTACAGAGAGTCCTTGATGAAAACCTGCTTCAGGAGAACAGGACCTCAGACTGGGGCGAAGGTTCACCTTCCAACAGGACAACACACACAGCAAGACAACGCAGAAGTGGCTTTGGGACAAGACTCAATGTCTTGAGTGTCCCAGCCAAAGCCTGGACTTGACCAGATCTAACTTCTCTGGAGGAGACCTGCAACGCTCCCCATCCACCTGACAGAGCTTGAGAGGGATCTGCAGAGAAGAATGGGAACAACTCCCCAAATACAGGTGTGCCAAGCTTGTAGCGTCATATCCCAGAAGACTGGAGGCTGCAATCGCTGCAAAAGGAGTGGAGGGTAGTTAGCTGTTACTAACACACAGCTGAATGGAGGGTAGTTAGCTTTACTAACACACAGCTGAATGGAGGGTAGTTAGCTGCTAGTAACACACAGCTGAAATGGAGGGTAGTTGCTGCTAGTACACACAGCTGAATGGAGGGTAGTTAGCTGCTAGTAACACACAGCTGAATGGAGGGTAGTTAGCTGTAGTAACACACCAGCTGAATGGAGGGTAGTTAGCTGTTGGTAACACACAGCTGAATGGAGGGAGTTAGCTGCTAGTAACACACAGCTGAATGGAGGGTAGTTAGCTGTTACAAACACAGCTGAATGGAGGGTAGTTAGCTGCTAGTAACACACAGCTGAATGGAGGGTAGTTAGCTGCTAGTAACACAACAGCTGAATGGAGGGTAGTTAGCTGCTAGTAAACACAAGCTGAATGGAGGGTAGTTAGCTGCATAAGTAACACACAGCTGAATGGAGGGTAGTTAGGCTGCTAGTAACACACAGCTGAATGGAGGGTAGTTAGCTGCTAGTAACACACAGCTTGAATGGAGGGTAGTTAGCTGCTAGTACAACACAGCTGAATGGAGGGTAGTTAGCTGCTAGTACACACAGCTGAATGGAGGGTAGTTAGCTGCTAGTAACATACAGCTGAATGGAGGGTAGTTAGCTGCTAAGTAACACACAGCTGAATGGAGGGTAGTTAGCTGCTAGTAACACACAGCTGCATGGAGGGTAGTTACTGCTAGTACACCACAGCTGAATGAAGGGTAGTTAACTGCTAGTAACACAGCTGATGGAGGGTAGTTACTGCTAGTAACACCAGCTGAATGGAGGGCTAGTAAGCTGCTAGTAACGACAGCTGAATGGAGGGTAGTTAGCTGTACAAACACAGCTGAATAGAGGGTAGTTAGCTGCTAGTAACCACACATGCTGAATGGAGGGTAGTTTAGCTGCTAGTAACACACCGCTGATGGAGGGTAGTTAGGCTGCTAGTTAACACACAGCCTGCATGAGGGTAGTTAGCTACTAGTAACACAAGCTGAATGGAGGGTAGTTAGCTGCTAGTTAACACAGCTGAATGGAGGGTAGTTAGCTGCTAGTAACACAGCTGAATGGAGGGTAGTTAGCTGTTACACAACACAGCTGAATAGAGGGTAGTTGCTGCTAGTACACAACAAGCTGAATGGAGGGTAGTTTAGCTGCTAGTAAACACAGCTGATGGAGGGTAGTTAGCTGCTAGTACACACGCTGAATGGAGGGTGTTAGCTGCTAGTAACACCAGCTGAATAGAGGGTAGTTAGCTGCTAGTACACACAGCTGAATGGAGGGTAGTTAGCTGCTAGTAACACACAGCTGAATGGAGGGTAGTTAGCTGCTAGTAACACACAGCTGAATGAGGGTAGCTAGAACTGAATAGGGCTGTCACACGTCCATTGTCCTGACCAGGACCCATTTGTTCCTCCGCCCGCCCCTCTGCCCCCCACGGCCGAGGTAGAGTCACGTTCAAAGAACTGGTCTACGGGTCGACGTCTGTGTGTGTGTGTCTAGAGGACACTGATCACATGCAGCCTGCCTGCAGGGCCTCCACTAATGACCTGGGTTCTCTTACTAAATACGAGGGGCGAAGACGGCCTTGTTTCGGAAGTGAGGGGAGCGCTGGGCTATTGTCCTTTTGGGGCTTGTAACCCAGGAGCCCCCCCCTGCTTTTACTCATACAACCCCGCCCCAACATCAGACCTGCTGTTTTGTTCATCCGCACCTGCCAGCAATTGCTAATAACCCATCCGCAACCCCCCGACATATGGTGATAAAGTGTAAATCTGAAGGCCCACACTCGACCCTAACCCGCTAATTATAGTACTATTAGTACAGTCAGAGAATATAGTACAGTCACGAGAATATAGTACAGTCAGAAGAATATAGTACAGTCAGAGAATATAGTACAGTCAGAGAAGGCCGGAGGAAACTTTTTTAAAGACAGGCTATGAACATTTGGGACATTCAGTAGGCTATTAGTTAAACAACTTGTCTATAATACAATATCAGCTTGTCTTCTGTCATTACTTGTTGCCCTAGATGCAAAACATTTTGCTCCACTCGAATGTCATAAATCGATAGAATGAATTCTTCTATACGTTTGACGTCGGTAAAATATTATCTTTCATTCGCACAGCAAATACATTTAGGGACCGGGGAGAAAATGCAATAGGTAGATCTATAGTTAACATATATGAGGCTATGTGAGAGGTTATTGACCTATTAGTTAACATTATATGAGGCTATGTGAGGGGTTATAGTTAACATTATATGAGGCTTATGTGGAGGGGTTATAGTTAACATTATTATGAGGCTATGTGAGGGGTTACAGACCATCAGTCAGTGTCCAGATCTCAGAACTACTGTTCCATTTAAACCCATCTGAACAGTAGCCTTCAGTTCCTTAATGTGTCATTTTGAGTCCCGTCTTGTGACTGTCGAACGTGTATAGCGCCGTCACAAATCATCACACATAAAATAGTCCATACAATATTTTATGACCCTAAACCACACCGCCCTGAGATATAACCGCGGGGACTACGGGTTATGAGTCAACCACACATCACTAGTGGGTGTGTGTGTTGTGCACATGGGGTGCATACTGTATGTGTGTTGGAACAAAGGGCCAGGCCTAACTGTGTTTTAAGCTGCAGGGCTGACCGTTTGGTCACCTGACCTCTCCAGACCGGTCAGCTAACCCCCCCCCACCAATCTAATCTTTCAGAGGGGGAAGGGAGGGGACAGAGAGAGAGGAAGGAGAGTGGGGGGGAGGAAGGAGGGAGGGTTGTGGAGGAGAGGGATGGGAAGGCCGGGGGTTGTGGAGAGAGAGAGAGAGAGACAGAAGGAAAGAGAAGGAGAGAGAGATGGTGAAGAGAAGGAGAGAGAGAAGGAGAGAGAGAAGGAGAGAGAGAAGGAGAGAGAGAAGGAGAGAGAAGAAGGAGAAGAGAAGGAGAGAGAGAAGGAGAGAGAAAGGAGAGAGGAGAGAGATGGTGGAGAAAGGAGAGAAGAGGAGAGAGAAGGAGACATAGAAGGAGAAGAAGGAGAGAGAGAAGGAGAGAGAAAGAGAGAGAAGGAGAGAGATGGTGAGAGAAGGAGAGAGAGAAGGAGAAAGAGAAGGAAGAGAGATGGTGAGCTGGCGTGACATTCTGAGATCAGGATGAATGGGTAGCGGCTCCCGGTGGCTGAGATTGCTTTATAGCATTTCATTTGGTTTGTTCCACTGCTTGGGTGAGCACAGGCCCGGTTATGGATTTCTATTCTAATGCGCTGGAGCAGGCGCTGAGAGAGGCCAATGAGGCAGCTGCTGGAGCAGGGGGGCCCACGCGCAGGGGGCCTGATCAATAGGACAGGGCTGGGGAGAGGGGAGGGACGGGGCTGAGGAGGAGGGAGGCAGGGCTGAGCTAGGTACAGCGCTGGGTAAAGGGAGGGCTGGGGATGGGATATGGGGTGGGGTATAGGGCTGGGGAAGGGTGGAGGGTTGGTATAGGGCTGGGGAGAGGGAAGGGGGAGGCCAGGGCTGAGCTAGGGTACAGCGCAGGGGGTAATG
>NW_019946551.1:46202-47429 GCF_002910315.2 Salvelinus sp. IW2-2015
TAGAATTCATAGAATGGGCCTCTCCATTCAAGTCACTGATGGCATAATGGGTGGAGTCATTGCGAATGTACTCATGAATTTAAATCCAATTGCCAGGGTTAGAGGTTTCAAGCCCTTCCTATGGAGTCTATTTCCATAGTTGGAGGTCTGTCTATGGGCTACAGAGAGATCTAGCCTACGGCATGGCGGAAGCTCCTCTTCCATTTACATAAGAGGCTCTGTAATGGGATTGTGGAGGTAGGAGCTAGTCGTTTGGCTTTTGGCCCAGTAGCCTGTCGTAACGGGATTATATTTCTCAGTCATTCAGCAGATGAACCTGGGACAGTATATACTAGGAATGCATTAAGGTACTACCGTCAAAGGASTCCCAAACTTTAGGACGGGAGGCTGGATTTATATCAGATATAAACATTACCTTTTTCAAAACACATTTTTGTTAACAGTAGAGAAGTACGGAGGAATTTTTTCTTTGAAATAATTTTGGTTTAATAAATAACGTTGAAATAAAATAAGAATAGAATAATTTCCGAATGAAAATACCTGTACAAATCCGTTATGGGGTGTACACTTCAAATGTAGCTGCAGAAAAAACTATATTGTGTTCTATTAATTAATAACGTCTTGTTCTTATTAAATCATGTATTGGTGGACAACAGCTCTTCTTAAAAAGCTTTAACAGAAAGAAGGTTTCCAGTTAAGGGTTTATGTGTTTAAACTGTGAGAGATTCTTAACACATTGGCCCAGCGTCGTCTAGGGAAGCGACGGTCTACATAGCACATAGAATGATTCATAGAATGATAGCAGTGAGACATTCTTCTTTCTCTCTCTCTCTCTGTGTCACAAACAATAAGCATCCTCAATGGTACCCTAATCCCTATTTAGTGCCCATAGGGTCCTGGGCAAAAGTAGTGCATTACAAAGGGAATAGGGTGCCATTTGGGATACATTCCGAAAACACCCCAAGGGAGGCCCCGTTCTGGCTCCGCCCAGCGCAGCTATTGTAAAGTGAGGGTCTCTCCCAGGTTAACAGTACAGGGACTGGGTGAATCAGGGAGGGACTCTCCCAGGTTAACAGTACAGGGACTGGGGGAATCAGGGAGGGACTCTCCCAGGTTAACAGTACAGGGACTGGGGGAATCAGTGAGGGTCTCTCCCAGGTTAACAGTACAGGGACTGGGGGAATCAGGGAGGGACTCTCCCAGGTTAACAGTACAGGGACTGGGTGA